>NW_027663495.1:0-32495 GCF_964034855.1 Anser brachyrhynchus | reverse complement strand
CACCTGAACTCCCTTGGGGGGGAGCCTTTACGCAACCCCACACTCAACAGGACTCTGCGTCTTCACTCTTTCCTAACAACCCTAAACATAACCCTAACCGCCAACAAGAAGCTGAACCCGAGTTAGACCCGAAAAAACACGTACGGTGCCACTTTCTGCCATCAAAAAGTGCTCTCAGCGGAAGCCTTTGACGAGTACACCTGAACTCCCTGGGGGGAGCCTTTACGCAACCCCACACTCAACAGGACTCTGCGTCTTCACTCTTTCCTAACAACCCTAAACATAACCCTAACCGCAACAAGAAGCTGAACCCGAGTTAGACCCGAAAAAACACGTACGGTGCCACTTTCTGCCATCCAAAAAGTGCTCTCAGCGGAAGCCTTTGGGTACACCTGAACTCCCTGGGGGGAGCCTTTACGCAACCCCACACTCAACAGGACTCTGCGTCTTCACTCTTTCCTAACAACCCTAAACATAACCCTAACCGCAACAAGAAGCTGAACCCGAGTTAGACCCGAAAAAACACGTACGGTGCCACTTTCTGCCATCCAAAAGTGCTCTCAGCGGAAGCCTTTGGGTACACCTGAACTCCCTGGGGGAGCCTTTACGCAACCCCACACTCAACAGGACTCTGCGTCTTCACTCTTTCCTAACAACCCTAAACATAACCCTAACCGCAACAAGAAGCTGAACCCGAGTTAGACCCGAAAAAACACGTACGGTGCCACTTTCTGCCATCAAAAAGTGCTCTCAGCGGAAGCCTTTGGGTACACCTGAACTCCCTGGGGGAGCCTTTACGCAACCCCACACTCAACAGGACTCTGCGTCTTCACTCTTTCCTAACAACCCTAAACATAACCCTAACCGCAACAAGAAGCTGAACCCGAGTTAGACCCGAAAAAACACGTACGGTGCCACTTTCTGCCATCCAAAAGTGCTCTCAGCGGAAGCCTTTGGGTACACCTGAACTCCCTGGGGGAGCCTTTACGCAACCCCACACTCAACAGGACTCTGCGTCTTCACTCTTTCCTAACAACCCTAAACATAACCCTAACCGCAACAAGAAGCTGAACCCGAGTTAGACCCGAAAAAACACGTACGGTGCCACTTTCTGCCATCAAAAGTGCTCTCAGCGGAAGCCTTTGGGTACACCTGAACTCCCTGGGGGAGCCTTTACGCAACCCCACACTCAACAGGACTCTGCGTCTTCACTCTTTCCTAACAACCCTAAACATAACCCTAACCGCAACAAGAAGCTGAACCCGAGTTAGACCCGAAAAAACACGTACGGTGCCACTTTCTGCCATCAAAAAGTGCTCTCAGCGGAAGCCTTTGGGTACACCTGAACTCCCTGGGGGAGCCTTTACGCAACCCCACACTCAACAGGACTCTGCGTCTTCACTCTTTCCTAACAACCCTAAACATAACCCTAACCGCAACAAGAAGCTGAACCCGAGTTAGACCCGAAAAAACACGTACGGTGCCACTTTCTGCCATCAAAAAGTGCTCTCAGCGGAAGCCTTTGGGTACACCTGAACTCCCTGGGGGAGCCTTTACGCAACCCCACACTCAACAGGACTCTGCGTCTTCACTCTTTCCTAACAACCCTAAACATAACCCTAACCGCAACAAGAAGCTGAACCCGAGTTAGACCCGAAAAAACACGTACGGTGCCACTTTCTGCCATCAAAAAGTGCTCTCAGCGGAAGCCTTTGGGTACACCTGAACTCCCTGGGGGAGCCTTTACGCAACCCCACACTCAACAGGACTCTGCGTCTTCACTCTTTCCTAACAACCCTAAACATAACCCTAACCGCAACAAGAAGCTGAACCCGAGTTAGACCCGAAAAAACACGTACGGTGCCACTTTCTGCCATCAAAAAGTGCTCTCAGCGGAAGCCTTTGGGTACACCTGAACTCCCTGGGGGAGCCTTTACGCAACCCCACACTCAACAGGACTCTGCGTCTTCACTCTTTCCTAACAACCCTAAACATAACCCTAACCGCAACAAGAAGCTGAACCCGAGTTAGACCCGAAAAAACACGTACGGTGCCACTTTCTGCCATCAAAAAGTGCTCTCAGCGGAAGCCTTTGGGTACACCTGAACTCCCTGGGGGAGCCTTTACGCAACCCCACACTCAACAGGACTCTGCGTCTTCACTCTTTCCTAACAACCCTAAACATAACCCTAACCGCAACAAGAAGCTGAACCCGAGTTAGACCCGAAAAAACACGTACGGTGCCACTTTCTGCCATCAAAAAGTGCTCTCAGCGGAAGCCTTTGGGTACACCTGAACTCCCTGGGGGAGCCTTTACGCAACCCCACACTCAACAGGACTCTGCGTCTTCACTCTTTCCTAACAACCCTAAACATAACCCTAACCGCAACAAGAAGCTGAACCCGAGTTAGACCCGAAAAAACACGTACGGTGCCACTTTCTGCCATCAAAAAGTGCTCTCAGCGGAAGCCTTTGGGTACACCTGAACTCCCTGGGGGAGCCTTTACGCAACCCCACACTCAACAGGACTCTGCGTCTTCACTCTTTCCTAACAACCCTAAACATAACCCTAACCGCAACAAGAAGCTGAACCCGAGTTAGACCCGAAAAAACACGTACGGTGCCACTTTCTGCCATCAAAAAGTGCTCTCAGCGGAAGCCTTTGGGTACACCTGAACTCCCTGGGGGAGCCTTTACGCAACCCCACACTCAACAGGACTCTGCGTCTTCACTCTTTCCTAACAACCCTAAACATAACCCTAACCGCAACAAGAAGCTGAACCCGAGTTAGACCCGAAAAAACACGTACGGTGCCACTTTCTGCCATCAAAAAGTGCTCTCAGCGGAAGCCTTTGGGTACACCTGAACTCCCTGGGGGAGCCTTTACGCAACCCCACACTCAACAGGACTCTGCGTCTTCACTCTTTCCTAACAACCCTAAACATAACCCTAACCGCAACAAGAAGCTGAACCCGAGTTAGACCCGAAAAAACACGTACGGTGCCACTTTCTGCCATCAAAAAGTGCTCTCAGCGGAAGCCTTTGGGTACACCTGAACTCCCTGGGGGAGCCTTTACGCAACCCCACACTCAACAGGACTCTGCGTCTTCACTCTTTCCTAACAACCCTAAACATAACCCTAACCGCAACAAGAAGCTGAACCCGAGTTAGACCCGAAAAAACACGTACGGTGCCACTTTCTGCCATCAAAAAGTGCTCTCAGCGGAAGCCTTTGGGTACACCTGAACTCCCTGGGGGAGCCTTTACGCAACCCCACACTCAACAGGACTCTGCGTCTTCACTCTTTCCTAACAACCCTAAACATAACCCTAACCGCAACAAGAAGCTGAACCCGAGTTAGACCCGAAAAAACACGTACGGTGCCACTTTCTGCCATCAAAAAGTGCTCTCAGCGGAAGCCTTTGGGTACACCTGAACTCCCTGGGGGAGCCTTTACGCAACCCCACACTCAACAGGACTCTGCGTCTTCACTCTTTCCTAACAACCCTAAACATAACCCTAACCGCAACAAGAAGCTGAACCCGAGTTAGACCCGAAAAAACACGTACGGTGCCACTTTCTGCCATCAAAAAGTGCTCTCAGCGGAAGCCTTTGGGTACACCTGAACTCCCTGGGGGAGCCTTTACGCAACCCCACACTCAACAGGACTCTGCGTCTTCACTCTTTCCTAACAACCCTAAACATAACCCTAACCGCAACAAGAAGCTGAACCCGAGTTAGACCCGAAAAAACACGTACGGTGCCACTTTCTGCCATCAAAAAGTGCTCTCAGCGGAAGCCTTTGGGTACACCTGAACTCCCTGGGGGAGCCTTTACGCAACCCCACACTCAACAGGACTCTGCGTCTTCACTCTTTCCTAACAACCCTAAACATAACCCTAACCGCAACAAGAAGCTGAACCCGAGTTAGACCCGAAAAAACACGTACGGTGCCACTTTCTGCCATCCAAAAGTGCTCTCAGCGGAAGCCTTTGGGTACACCTGAACTCCCTGGGGGAGCCTTTACGCAACCCCACACTCAACAGGACTCTGCGTCTTCACTCTTTCCTAACAACCCTAAACATAACCCTAACCGCAACAAGAAGCTGAACCCGAGTTAGACCCGAAAAAACACGTACGGTGCCACTTTCTGCCATCAAAAAGTGCTCTCAGCGGAAGCCTTTGGGTACACCTGAACTCCCTGGGGGAGCCTTTACGCAACCCCACACTCAACAGGACTCTGCGTCTTCACTCTTTCCTAACAACCCTAAACATAACCCTAACCGCAACAAGAAGCTGAACCCGAGTTAGACCCGAAAAAACACGTACGGTGCCACTTTCTGCCATCCAAAAGTGCTCTCAGCGGAAGCCTTTGGGTACACCTGAACTCCCTGGGGGAGCCTTTACGCAACCCCGCACTCAACAGGACTCTGCGTCTTCACTCTTTCCTAACAACCCTAAACATAACCCTAACTGCAACAAGAAGCTGAACCCGAGTTAGACCCGAAAAAACACGTACGGTGCCACTTTCTGCCATCAAAAAGTGCTCTCAGCGGAAGCCTTTGGGTACACCTGAACTCCCTGGGGGAGCCTTTACGCAACCCCACACTCAACAGGACTCTGCGTCTTCACTCTTTCCTAACAACCCTAAACATAACCCTAACCGCAACAAGAAGCTGAACCCGAGTTAGACCCGAAAAAACACGTACGGTGCCACTTTCTGCCATCCAAAAGTGCTCTCAGCGGAAGCCTTTGGGTACACCTGAACTCCCTGGGGGAGCCTTTACGCAACCCCACACTCAACAGGACTCTGCGTCTTCACTCTTTCCTAACAACCCTAAACATAACCCTAACCGCAACAAGAAGCTCAACCCGAGTTAGACCCGAAAAAACACGTACGGTGCCACTTTCTGCCATCAAAAAGTGCTCTCAGCGGAAGCCTTTGGGTACACCTGAACTCCCTGGGGGAGCCTTTACGCAACCCCACACTCAACAGGACTCTGCGTCTTCACTCTTTCCTAACAACCCTAAACATAACCCTAACCGCAACAAGAAGCTGAACCCGAGTTAGACCCGAAAAAACACGTACGGTGCCACTTTCTGCCATCCAAAAGTGCTCTCAGCGGAAGCCTTTGGGTACACGTGAACTCCCTGGGGGAGCCTTTACGCAACCCCACACTCAACAGGACTCTGCGTCTTCACTCTTTCCTAACAACCCTAAACATAACCCTAACCGCAACAAGAAGCTCAACCCGAGTTAGACCCGAAAAAACACGTACGGTGCCACTTTCTGCCATCAAAAAGTGCTCTCAGCGGAAGCCTTTGGGTACACCTGAACTCCCTGGGGGAGCCTTTACGCAACCCCACACTCAACAGGACTCTGCGTCTTCGCTCTTTCCTAACAACCCTAAACATAACCCTAACCGCAACAAGAAGCTGAACCCGAGTTAGACCCGAAAAAACACGTACGGTGCCACTTTCTGCCATCAAAAAGTGCTCTCAGCGGAAGCCTTTGGGTACACCTGAACTCCCTGGGGGAGCCTTTACGCAACCCCACACTCAACAGGACTCTGCGTCTTCACTCTTTCCTAACAACCCTAAACATAACCCTAACTGCAACAAGAAGCTCAACCCGAGTTAGACCCGAAAAAACACGTACGGTGCCACTTTCTGCCATCAAAAAGTGCTCTCAGCGGAAGCCTTTGGGTACACCTGAACTCCCTGGGGGAGCCTTTACGCAACCCCACACTCAACAGGACTCTGCGTCTTCACTCTTTCCTAACAACCCTAAACATAACCCTAACCGCAACAAGAAGCTGAACCCGAGTTAGACCCGAAAAAACACGTACGGTGCCACTTTCTGCCATCAAAAAGTGCTCTCAGCGGAAGCCTTTGGGTACACGTGAACTCCCTGGGGGAGCCTTTACGCAACCCCACACTCAACAGGACTCTGCGTCTTCACTCTTTCCTAACAACCCTAAACATAACCCTAACCGCAACAAGAAGCTGAACCCGAGTTAGACCCGAAAAAACACGTACGGTGCCACTTTCTGCCATCCAAAAGTGCTCTCAGCGGAAGCCTTTGGGTACACCTGAACTCCCTGGGGGAGCCTTTACGCAACCCCACACTCAACAGGACTCTGCGTCTTCACTCTTTCCTAACAACCCTAAACATAACCCTAACCGCAACAAGAAGCTGAACCCGAGTTAGACCCGAAAAAACACGTACGGTGCCACTTTCTGCCATCAAAAAGTGCTCTCAGCGGAAGCCTTTGGGTACACCTGAACTCCCTGGGGGAGCCTTTACGCAACCCCACACTCAACAGGACTCTGCGTCTTCACTCTTTCCTAACAACCCTAAACATAACCCTAACCGCAACAAGAAGCTCAACCCGAGTTAGACCCGAAAAAACACGTACGGTGCCACTTTCTGCCATCAAAAAGTGCTCTCAGCGGAAGCCTTTGGGTACACCTGAACTCCCTGGGGGAGCCTTTACGCAACCCCACACTCAACAGGACTCTGCGTCTTCACTCTTTCCTAACAACCCTAAACATAACCCTAACCGCAACAAGAAGCTCAACCCGAGTTAGACCCGAAAAAACACGTACGGTGCCACTTTCTGCCATCAAAAAGTG
Organism: Anser brachyrhynchus; assembly: GCF_964034855.1. NCBI lineage: Eukaryota > Metazoa > Chordata > Aves > Anseriformes > Anatidae > Anser > Anser brachyrhynchus. Next base: position 25,859 of record NW_027663495.1, on the reverse strand, counting down.
CTCTCAGCGGAAGCCTTTGGGTACACGTGAACTCCCTGGGGGAGCCTTTACGCAACCCCACACTCAACAGGACTCTGCGTCTTCACTCTTTCCTAACAACCCTAAACATAACCCTAACCGCAACAAGAAGCTGAACCCGAGTTAGACCCGAAAAAACACGTACGGTGCCACTTTCTGCCATCAAAAAGTGCTCTCAGCGGAAGCCTTTGGGTACACCTGAACTCCCTGGGGGAGCCTTTACGCAACCCCACACTCAACAGGACTCTGCGTCTTCACTCTTTCCTAACAACCCTAAACATAACCCTAACCGCAACAAGAAGCTGAACCCGAGTTAGACCCGAAAAAACACGTACGGTGCCACTTTCTGCCATCAAAAAGTGCTCTCAGCGGAAGCCTTTGGGTACACCTGAACTCCCTGGGGGAGCCTTTACGCAACCCCACACTCAACAGGACTCTGCGTCTTCGCTCTTTCCTAACAACCCTAAACATAACCCTAACCGCAACAAGAAGCTGAACCCGAGTTAGACCCGAAAAAACACGTACGGTGCCACTTTCTGCCATCAAAAAGTGCTCTCAGCGGAAGCCTTTGGGTACACCTGAACTCCCTGGGGGAGCCTTTACGCAACCCCACACTCAACAGGACTCTGCGTCTTCACTCTTTCCTAACAACCCTAAACATAACCCTAACCGCAACAAGAAGCTGAACCCGAGTTAGACCCGAAAAAACACGTACGGTGCCACTTTCTGCCATCAAAAAGTGCTCTCAGCGGAAGCCTTTGGGTACACCTGAACTCCCTGGGGGAGCCTTTACGCAACCCCACACTCAACAGGACTCTGCGTCTTCACTCTTTCCTAACAACCCTAAACATAACCCTAACCGCAACAAGAAGCTGAACCCGAGTTAGACCCGAAAAAACACGTACGGTGCCACTTTCTGCCATCCAAAAGTGCTCTCAGCGGAAGCCTTTGGGTACACCTGAACTCCCTGGGGGAGCCTTTACGCAACCCCACACTCAACAGGACTCTGCGTCTTCACTCTTTCCTAACAACCCTAAACATAACCCTAACCGCAACAAGAAGCTGAACCCGAGTTAGACCCGAAAAAACACGTACGATGCCACTTTCTGCCATCCAAAAGTGCTCTCAGCGGAAGCCTTTGGGTACACCTGAACTCCCTGGGGGAGCCTTTACGCAACCGCACACTCAACAGGACTCTGCGTCTTCACTCTTTCCTAACAACCCTAAACATAACCCTAACCGCAACAAGAAGCTGAAACCGAGTTAGACCCGAAAAAACACGTACGGTGCCACTTTCTGCCATCAAAAAGTGCTCTCAGCGGAAGCCTTTGGGTACACCTGAACTCCCTGGGGGAGCCTTTACGCAACCCCACACTCAACAGGACTCTGCGTCTTCACTCTTTCCTAACAACCCTAAACATAACCCTAACCGCAACAAGAAGCTGAACCCGAGTTAGACCCGAAAAAACACGTACGGTGCCACTTTCTGCCATCCAAAAGTGCTCTCAGCGGAAGCCTTTGGGTACACCTGAACTCCCTGGGGGAGCCTTTACGCAACCCCGCACTCAACAGGACTCTGCGTCTTCACTCTTTCCTAACAACCCTAAACATAACCCTAACTGCAACAAGAAGCTGAACCCGAGTTAGACCCGAAAAAACACGTACGGTGCCACTTTCTGCCATCAAAAAGTGCTCTCAGCGGAAGCCTTTGGGTACACCTGAACTCCCTGGGGGAGCCTTTACGCAACCCCACACTCAACAGGACTCTGCGTCTTCACTCTTTCCTAACAACCCTAAACATAACCCTAACCGCAACAAGAAGCTGAACCCGAGTTAGACCCGAAAAAACACGTACGGTGCCACTTTCTGCCATCAAAAAGTGCTCTCAGCGGAAGCCTTTGGGTACACCTGAACTCCCTGGGGGAGCCTTTACGCAACCCCACACTCAACAGGACTCTGCGTCTTCACTCTTTCCTAACAACCCTAAACATAACCCTAACCGCAACAAGAAGCTGAACCCGAGTTAGACCCGAAAAAACACGTACGGTGCCACTTTCTGCCATCAAAAAGTGCTCTCAGCGGAAGCCTTTGGGTACACCTGAACTCCCTGGGGGAGCCTTTACGCAACCCCACACTCAACAGGACTCTGCGTCTTCGCTCTTTCCTAACAACCCTAAACATAACCCTAACCGCAACAAGAAGCTGAACCCGAGTTAGACCCGAAAAAACACGTACGGTGCCACTTTCTGCCATCAAAAAGTGCTCTCAGCGGAAGCCTTTGGGTACACCTGAACTCCCTGGGGGAGCCTTTACGCAACCCCACACTCAACAGGACTCTGCGTCTTCACTCTTTCCTAACAACCCTAAACATAACCCTAACCGCAACAAGAAGCTCAACCCGAGTTAGACCCGAAAAAACACGTACGGTGCCACTTTCTGCCATCCAAAAGTGCTCTCAGCGGAAGCCTTTGGGTACACCTGAACTCCCTGGGGGAGCCTTTACGCAACCCCACACTCAACAGGACTCTGCGTCTTCACTCTTTCCTAACAACCCTAAACATAACCCTAACCGCAACAAGAAGCTGAACCCGAGTTAGACCCGAAAAAACACGTACGGTGCCACTTTCTGCCATCAAAAAGTGCTCTCAGCGGAAGCCTTTGGGTACACGTGAACTCCCTGGGGGAGCCTTTACGCAACCCCACACTCAACAGGACTCTGCGTCTTCACTCTTTCCTAACAACCCTAAACATAACCCTAACCGCAACAAGAAGCTGAACCCGAGTTAGACCCGAAAAAACACGTACGGTGCCACTTTCTGCCATCCAAAAGTGCTCTCAGCGGAAGCCTTTGGGTACACCTGAACTCCCTGGGGGAGCCTTTACGCAACCCCACACTCAACAGGACTCTGCGTCTTCACTCTTTCCTAACAACCCTAAACATAACCCTAACCGCAACAAGAAGCTGAACCCGAGTTAGACCCGAAAAAACACGTACGGTGCCACTTTCTGCCATCAAAAAGTGCTCTCAGCGGAAGCCTTTGGGTACACGTGAACTCCCTGGGGGAGCCTTTACGCAACCCCACACTCAACAGGACTCTGCGTCTTCACTCTTTCCTAACAACCCTAAACATAACCCTAACCGCAACAAGAAGCTGAACCCGAGTTAGACCCGAAAAAACACGTACGGTGCCACTTTCTGCCATCAAAAAGTGCTCTCAGCGGAAGCCTTTGGGTACACCTGAACTCCCTGGGGGAGCCTTTACGCAACCCCACACTCAACAGGACTCTGCGTCTTCACTCTTTCCTAACAACCCTAAACATAACCCTAACCGCAACAAGAAGCTGAACCCGAGTTAGACCCGAAAAAACACGTACGGTGCCACTTTCTGCCATCAAAAAGTGCTCTCAGCGGAAGCCTTTGGGTACACCTGAACTCCCTGGGGGAGCCTTTACGCAACCCCACACTCAACAGGACTCTGCGTCTTCGCTCTTTCCTAACAACCCTAAACATAACCCTAACCGCAACAAGAAGCTGAACCCGAGTTAGACCCGAAAAAACACGTACGGTGCCACTTTCTGCCATCCAAAAGTGCTCTCAGCGGAAGCCTTTGGGTACACCTGAACTCCCTGGGGGAGCCTTTACGCAACCCCACACTCAACAGGACTCTGCGTCTTCACTCTTTCCTAACAACCCTAAACATAACCCTAACCGCAACAAGAAGCTGAACCCGAGTTAGACCCGAAAAAACACGTACGGTGCCACTTTCTGCCATCAAAAAGTGCTCTCAGCGGAAGCCTTTGGGTACACCTGAACTCCCTGGGGGAGCCTTTACGCAACCCCACACTCAACAGGACTCTGCGTCTTCACTCTTTCCTAACAACCCTAAACATAACCCTAACCGCAACAAGAAGCTGAACCCGAGTTAGACCCGAAAAAACACGTACGGTGCCACTTTCTGCCATCAAAAAGTGCTCTCAGCGGAAGCCTTTGGGTACACCTGAACTCCCTGGGGGAGCCTTTACGCAACCCCACACTCAACAGGACTCTGCGTCTTCACTCTTTCCTAACAACCCTAAACATAACCCTAACCGCAACAAGAAGCTGAACCCGAGTTAGACCCGAAAAAACACGTACGGTGCCACTTTCTGCCATCAAAAAGTGCTCTCAGCGGAAGCCTTTGGGTACACCTGAACTCCCTGGGGGAGCCTTTACGCAACCCCACACTCAACAGGACTCTGCGTCTTCGCTCTTTCCTAACAACCCTAAACATAACCCTAACCGCAACAAGAAGCTGAACCCGAGTTAGACCCGAAAAAACACGTACGGTGCCACTTTCTGCCATCAAAAAGTGCTCTCAGCGGAAGCCTTTGGGTACACCTGAACTCCCTGGGGGAGCCTTTACGCAACCCCACACTCAACAGGACTCTGCGTCTTCACTCTTTCCTAACAACCCTAAACATAACCCTAACCGCAACAAGAAGCTGAACCCGAGTTAGACCCGAAAAAACACGTACGGTGCCACTTTCTGCCATCAAAAAGTGCTCTCAGCGGAAGCCTTTGGGTACACCTGAACTCCCTGGGGGAGCCTTTACGCAACCCCACACTCAACAGGACTCTGCGTCTTCACTCTTTCCTAACAACCCTAAACATAACCCTAACCGCAACAAGAAGCTGAACCCGAGTTAGACCCGAAAAAACACGTACGGTGCCACTTTCTGCCATCCAAAAGTGCTCTCAGCGGAAGCCTTTGGGTACACCTGAACTCCCTGGGGGAGCCTTTACGCAACCCCACACTCAACAGGACTCTGCGTCTTCACTCTTTCCTAACAACCCTAAACATAACCCTAACCGCAACAAGAAGCTCAACCCGAGTTAGACCCGAAAAAACACGTACGGTGCCACTTTCTGCCATCAAAAAGTGCTCTCAGCGGAAGCCTTTGGGTACACCTGAACTCCCTGGGGGAGCCTTTACGCAACCCCACACTCAACAGGACTCTGCGTCTTCACTCTTTCCTAACAACCCTAAACATAACCCTAACCGCAACAAGAAGCTGAACCCGAGTTAGACCCGAAAAAACACGTACGGTGCCACTTTCTGCCATCAAAAAGTGCTCTCAGCGGAAGCCTTTGGGTACACCTGAACTCCCTGGGGGAGCCTTTACGCAACCCCACACTCAACAGGACTCTGCGTCTTCACTCTTTCCTAACAACCCTAAACATAACCCTAACCGCAACAAGAAGCTCAACCCGAGTTAGACCCGAAAAAACACGTACGGTGCCACTTTCTGCCATCAAAAAGTGCTCTCAGCGGAAGCCTTTGGGTACACCTGAACTCCCTGGGGGAGCCTTTACGCAACCCCACACTCAACAGGACTCTGCGTCTTCACTCTTTCCTAACAACCCTAAACATAACCCTAACCGCAACAAGAAGCTGAACCCGAGTTAGACCCGAAAAAACACGTACGGTGCCACTTTCTGCCATCAAAAAGTGCTCTCAGCGGAAGCCTTTGGGTACACCTGAACTCCCTGGGGGAGCCTTTACGCAACCCCACACTCAACAGGACTCTGCGTCTTCACTCTTTCCTAACAACCCTAAACATAACCCTAACCGCAACAAGAAGCTGAACCCGAGTTAGACCCGAAAAAACACGTACGGTGCCACTTTCTGCCATCAAAAAGTGCTCTCAGCGGAAGCCTTTGTGTACACCTGAACTCCCTGGGGGAGCCTTTACGCAACCCCACACTCAACAGGACTCTGCGTCTTCACTCTTTCCTAACAACCCTAAACATAACCCTAACCGCAACAAGAAGCTGAACCCGAGTTAGACCCGAAAAAACACGTACGGTGCCACTTTCTGCCATCAAAAAGTGCTCTCAGCGGAAGCCTTTGGGTACACGTGAACTCCCTGGGGGAGCCTTTACGCAACCCCACACTCAACAGGACTCTGCGTCTTCACTCTTTCCTAACAACCCTAAACATAACCCTAACCGCAACAAGAAGCTGAACCCGAGTTAGACCCGAAAAAACACGTACGATGCCACTTTCTGCCATCAAAAAGTGCTCTCAGCGGAAGCCTTTGGGTACACCTGAACTCCCTGGGGGAGCCTTTACGCAACCGCACACTCAACAGGACTCTGCGTCTTCACTCTTTCCTAACAACCCTAAATATAACCCTAACCGCAACAAGAAGCTGAACCTGAGTTAGACCCGAAAAAACACGTACGGTGCCACTTTCTGCCATCAAAAAGTGCTCTCAGCGGAAGCCTTTGGGAACACCTGAACTCCCTGGGGGAGCCTTTACACAACCCCACACTCAACAGGACTCTGCGTCTTCACTCTTTCCTAACAACCCTAAACATAAGCCTAACCGGAACAAGAAGCTCAACCCGAGTTAGACCCGAAAAAACACGTACGGTGCCACTTTCTGCCATCAAAAAGTGCTCTCAGCGGAAGCCTTTGGGTACACCTGAACTCCCTGGGGGAGCCTTTACGCAACCCCACACTCAACAGGACTCTGCGTCTTCACTCTTTCCTAACAACCCTAAACATAACCCTAACCGCAACAAGAAGCTGAACCCGAGTTAGACCCGAAAAAACACGTACGGTGCCACTTTCTGCCATCCAAAAGTGCTCTCAGCGGAAGCCTTTGGGTACACCTGAACTCCCTGGGGGAGCCTTTACGCAACCCCACACTCAACAGGACTCTGCGTCTTCACTCTTTCCTAACAACCCTAAACATAACCCTAACCGCAACAAGAAGCTGAACCCGAGTTAGACCCGAAAAAACACGTACGGTGCCACTTTCTGCCATCAAAAAGTGCTCTCAGCGGAAGCCTTTGGGTACACCTGAACTCCCTGGGGGAGCCTTTACGCAACCGCACACTCAACAGGACTCTGCGTCTTCACTCTTTCCTAACAACCCTAAACATAACACTAACCGCAACAAGAAGCTGAAACCGAGTTAGACCCGAAAAAACACGTACGGTGCCACTTTCTGCCATCAAAAAGTGCTCTCAGCGGAAGCCTTTGGGTACACCTGAACTCCCTGGGGGAGCCTTTACGCAACCCCACACTCAACAGGACTCTGCGTCTTCACTCTTTCCTAACAACCCTAAACATAACCCTAACCGCAACAAGAAGCTGAACCCGAGTTAGACCCGAAAAAACACGTACGGTGCCACTTTCTGCCATCCAAAAGTGCTCTCAGCGGAAGCCTTTGGGTACACCTGAACTCCCTGGGGGAGCCTTTACGCAACCCCGCACTCAACAGGACTCTGCGTCTTCACTCTTTCCTAACAACCCTAAACATAACCCTAACTGCAACAAGAAGCTGAACCCGAGTTAGACCCGAAAAAACACGTACGGTGCCACTTTCTGCCATCAAAAAGTGCTCTCAGCGGAAGCCTTTGGGTACACCTGAACTCCCTGGGGGAGCCTTTACGCAACCCCACACTCAACAGGACTCTGCGTCTTCACTCTTTCCTAACAACCCTAAACATAACCCTAACCGCAACAAGAAGCTGAACCCGAGTTAGACCCGAAAAAACACGTACGGTGCCACTTTCTGCCATCCAAAAGTGCTCTCAGCGGAAGCCTTTGGGTACACCTGAACTCCCTGGGGGAGCCTTTACGCAACCCCACACTCAACAGGACTCTGCGTCTTCACTCTTTCCTAACAACCCTAAACATAACCCTAACCGCAACAAGAAGCTGAACCCGAGTTAGACCCGAAAAAACACGTACGGTGCCACTTTCTGCCATCCAAAAGTGCTCTCAGCGGAAGCCTTTGGGTACACCTGAACTCCCTGGGGGAGCCTTTACGCAACCCCACACTCAACAGGACTCTGCGTCTTCGCTCTTTCCTAACAACCCTAAACATAACCCTAACCGCAACAAGAAGCTGAACCCGAGTTAGACCCGAAAAAACACGTACGGTGCCACTTTCTGCCATCAAAAAGTGCTCTCAGCGGAAGCCTTTGGGTACACCTGAACTCCCTGGGGGAGCCTTTACGCAACCCCACACTCAACAGGACTCTGCGTCTTCACTCTTTCCTAACAACCCTAAACATAACCCTAACCGCAACAAGAAGCTCAACCCGAGTTAGACCCGAAAAAACACGTACGGTGCCACTTTCTGCCATCAAAAAGTGCTCTCAGCGGAAGCCTTTGGGTACACGTGAACTCCCTGGGGGAGCCTTTACGCAACCCCACACTCAACAGGACTCTGCGTCTTCGCTCTTTCCTAACAACCCTAAACATAACCCTAACCGCAACAAGAAGCTGAACCCGAGTTAGACCCGAAAAAACACGTACGGTGCCACTTTCTGCCATCCAAAAGTGCTCTCAGCGGAAGCCTTTGGGTACACCTGAACTCCCTGGGGGAGCCTTTACGCAACCCCACACTCAACAGGACTCTGCGTCTTCACTCTTTCCTAACAACCCTAAACATAACCCTAACCGCAACAAGAAGCTGAACCCGAGTTAGACCCGAAAAAACACGTACGGTGCCACTTTCTGCCATCAAAAAGTGCTCTCAGCGGAAGCCTTTGGGTACACGTGAACTCCCTGGGGGAGCCTTTACGCAACCCCACACTCAACAGGACTCTGCGTCTTCACTCTTTCCTAACAACCCTAAACATAACCCTAACCGCAACAAGAAGCTGAACCCGAGTTAGACCCGAAAAAACACGTATGGTGCCACTTTCTGCCATCCAAAAGTGCTCTCAGCGGAAGCCTTTGGGTACACCTGAACTCCCTGGGGGAGCCTTTACGCAACCCCACACTCAACAGGACTCTGCGTCTTCACTCTTTCCTAACAACCCTAAACATAACCCTAACCGCAACAAGAAGCTGAACCCGAGTTAGACCCGAAAAAACACGTACGGTGCCACTTTCTGCCATCAAAAAGTGCTCTCAGCGGAAGCCTTTGGGTACACCTGAACTCCCTGGGGGAGCCTTTACGCAACCCCACACTCAACAGGACTCTGCGTCTTCGCTCTTTCCTAACAACCCTAAACATAACCCTAACCGCAACAAGAAGCTGAACCCGAGTTAGACCCGAAAAAACACGTACGGTGCCACTTTCTGCCATCCAAAAGTGCTCTCAGCGGAAGCCTTTGGGTACACCTGAACTCCCTGGGGGAGCCTTTACGCAACCCCACACTCAACAGGACTCTGCGTCTTCACTCTTTCCTAACAACCCTAAACATAACCCTAACCGCAACAAGAAGCTGAACCCGAGTTAGACCCGAAAAAACACGTACGGTGCCACTTTCTGCCATCAAAAAGTGCTCTCAGCGGAAGCCTTTGGGTACACCTGAACTCCCTGGGGGAGCCTTTACGCAACCCCACACTCAACAGGACTCTGCGTCTTCACTCTTTCCTAACAACCCTAAACATAACCCTAACCGCAACAAGAAGCTGAACCCGAGTTAGACCCGAAAAAACACGTACGGTGCCACTTTCTGCCATCAAAAAGTGCTCTCAGCGGAAGCCTTTGGGTACACCTGAACTCCCTGGGGGAGCCTTTACGCAACCCCACACTCAACAGGACTCTGCGTCTTCACTCTTTCCTAACAACCCTAAACATAACCATAACCGCAACAAGAAGCTGAACCCGAGTTAGACCCGAAAAAACACGTACGGTGCCACTTTCTGCCATCCAAAAGTGCTCTCAGCGGAAGCCTTTGGGTACACCTGAACTCCCTGGGGGAGCCTTTACGCAACCCCACACTCAACAGGACTCTGCGTCTTCGCTCTTTCCTAACAACCCTAAACATAACCCTAACCGCAACAAGAAGCTGAACCCGAGTTAGACCCGAAAAAACACGTACGGTGCCACTTTCTGCCATCAAAAAGTGCTCTCAGCGGAAGCCTTTGGGTACACCTGAACTCCCTGGGGGAGCCTTTACGCAACCCCACACTCAACAGGACTCTGCGTCTTCACTCTTTCCTAACAACCCTAAACATAACCCTAACCGCAACAAGAAGCTGAACCCGAGTTAGACCCGAAAAAACACGTACGGTGCCACTTTCTGCCATCCAAAAGTGCTCTCAGCGGAAGCCTTTGGGTACACCTGAACTCCCTGGGGGAGCCTTTACGCAACCCCACACTCAACAGGACTCTGCGTCTTCACTCTTTCCTAACAACCCTAAACATAACCCTAACCGCAACAAGAAGCTGAACCCGAGTTAGACCCGAAAAAACACGTACGGTGCCACTTTCTGCCATCCAAAAGTGCTCTCAGCGGAAGCCTTTGGGTACACCTGAACTCCCTGGGGGAGCCTTTACGCAACCGCACACTCAACAGGACTCTGCGTCTTCACTCTTTCCTAACAACCCTAAACATAACCCTAACCGCAACAAGAAGCTCAACCCGAGTTAGACCCGAAAAAAACACGTACGGTGCCACTTTCTGCCATCAAAAAGTGCTCTCAGCGGAAGCCTTTGGGTACACCTGAACTCCCTGGGGGAGCCTTTACGCAACCCCACACTCAACAGGACTCTGCGTCTTCACTCTTTCCTAACAACCCTAAACATAACCCTAACCGCAACAAGAAGCTGAACCCGAGTTAGACCCGAAAAAACACGTACGGTGCCACTTTCTGCCATCAAAAAGTGCTCTCAGCGGAAGCCTTTGGGTACACCTGAACTCCCTGGGGGAGCCTTTACGCAACCCCACACTCAACAGGACTCTGCGTCTTCACTCTTTCCTAACAACCCTAAACATAACCCTAACCGCAACAAGAAGCTCAACCCGAGTTAGACCCGAAAAAACACGTACGGTGCCACTTTCTGCCATCAAAAAGTGCTCTCAGCGGAAGTTTGGGTACACCTGAACTCCCTGGGGGAGCCTTTACGCAACCCCGCACTCAACAGGACTCTGCGTCTTCACTCTTTCCTAACAACCCTAAACATAACCCTAACCGCAACAAGAAGCTGAACCCGAGTTAGACCCGAAAAAACACGTACGGTGCCACTTTCTGCCATCAAAAAGTGCTCTCAGCGGAAGCCTTTGGGTACACCTGAACTCCCTGGGGGAGCCTTTACGCAACCCCACACTCAACAGGACTCTGCGTCTTCACTCTTTCCTAACAACCCTAAACATAACCCTAACCGCAACAAGAAGCTGAACCCGAGTTAGACCCGAAAAAACACGTACGGTGCCACTTTCTGCCATCAAAAAGTGCTCTCAGCGGAAGCCTTTGGGTACACCTGAACTCCCTGGGGGAGCCTTTACGCAACCCCACACTCAACAGGACTCTGCGTCTTCACTCTTTCCTAACAACCCTAAACATAACCCTAACCGCAACAAGAAGCTCAACCCGAGTTAGACCCGAAAAAACACGTACGATGCCACTTTCTGCCATCAAAAAGTGCTCTCAGCGGAAGCCTTTGGGTACACCTGAACTCCCTGGGGGAGCCTTTACGCAACCGCACACTCAACAGGACTCTGCGTCTTCACTCTTTCCTAACAACCCTAAATATAACCCTAACCGCAACAAGAAGCTGAACCCGAGTTAGACCCGAAAAAACACGTACGGTGCCACTTTCTGCCATCAAAAAGTGCTCTCAGCGGAAGCCTTTGGGAACACCTGAACTCCCTGGGGGAGCCTTTACACAACCCCACACTCAACAGGACTCTGCGTCTTCACTCTTTCCTAACAACCCTAAACATAAGCCTAACCGGAACAAGAAGCTCAACCCGAGTTAGACCCGAAAAAACACGTACGGTGCCACTTTCTGCCATCAAAAAGTGCTCTCAGCGGAAGCCTTTGGGTACACCTGAACTCCCTGGGGGAGCCTTTACGCAACCCCACACTCAACAGGACTCTGCGTCTTCACTCTTTCCTAACAACCCTAAACATAACCCTAACCGCAACAAGAAGCTGAACCCGAGTTAGACCCGAAAAAACACGTACGGTGCCACTTTCTGCCATCCAAAAGTGCTCTCAGCGGAAGCCTTTGGGTACACCTGAACTCCCTGGGGGAGCCTTTACGCAACCCCACACTCAACAGGACTCTGCGTCTTCACTCTTTCCTAACAACCCTAAACATAACCCTAACCGCAACAAGAAGCTGAACCCGAGTTAGACCCGAAAAAACACGTACGGTGCCACTTTCTGCCATCAAAAAGTGCTCTCAGCGGAAGCCTTTGGGTACACCTGAACTCCCTGGGGGAGCCTTTACGCAACCCCACACTCAACAGGACTCTGCGTCTTCACTCTTTCCTAACAACCCTAAACATAACCCTAACCGCAACAAGAAGCTGAACCCGAGTTAGACCCGAAAAAACACGTACGGTGCCACTTTCTGCCATCAAAAAGTGCTCTCAGCGGAAGCCTTTGGGTACACCTGAACTCCCTGGGGGAGCCTTTACGCAACCCCACACTCAACAGGACTCTGCGTCTTCACTCTTTCCTAACAACCCTAAACATAACCCTAACCGCAACAAGAAGCTGAACCCGAGTTAGACCCGAAAAAACACGTACGGTGCCACTTTCTGCCATCCAAAAGTGCTCTCAGCGGAAGCCTTTGGGAACACCTGAACTCCCTGGGGGAGCCTTTACGCAACCCCACACTCAACAGGACTCTGCGTCTTCACTCTTTCCTAACAACCCTAAACATAACCCTAACCGCAACAAGAAGCTGAACCCGAGTTAGACCCGAAAAAACACGTACGGTGCCACTTTCTGCCATCAAAAAGTGCTCTCAGCGGAAGCCTTTGGGTACACGAGAACTCCCTGGGGGAGCCTTTACGCAACCCCACACTCAACAGGACTCTGCGTCTTCACTCTTTCCTAACAACCCTAAACATAACCCTAACCGCAACAAGAAGCTGAACCCGAGTTAGACCCGAAAAAACACGTACGGTGCCACTTTCTGCCATCAAAAAGTGCTCTCAGCGGAAGCCTTTGGGTACACCTGAACTCCCTGGGGGAGCCTTTACGCAACCCCACACTCAACAGGACTCTGCGTCTTCACTCTTTCCTAACAACCCTAAACATAACCCTAACCGCAACAAGAAGCTGAACCCGAGTTAGACCCGAAAAAACACGTACGGTGCCACTTTCTGCCATCAAAAAGTGCTCTCAGCGGAAGCCTTTGGGTACACCTGAACTCCCTGGGGGAGCCTTTACGCAACCCCACACTCAACAGGACTCTGCGTCTTCACTCTTTCCTAACAACCCTAAACATAACCCTAACCGCAACAAGAAGCTGAACCCGAGTTAGACCCGAAAAAACACGTACGGTGCCACTTTCTGCCATCCAAAAGTGCTCTCAGCGGAAGCCTTTGGGTACACCTGAACTCCCTGGGGGAGCCTTTACGCAACCCCACACTCAACAGGACTCTGCGTCTTCACTCTTTCCTAACAACCCTAAACATAACCCTAACCGCAACAAGAAGCTCAACCCGAGTTAGACCCGAAAAAACACGTACTGTGCCACTTTCTGCCATCAAAAAGTGCTCTCAGCGGAAGCCTTTGGGTACACCTGAACTCCCTGGGGGAGCCTTTACGCAACCCCACACTCAACAGGACTCTGCGTCTTCACTCTTTCCTAACAACCCTAAACATAACCCTAACCGCAACAAGAAGCTGAACCCGAGTTAGACCCGAAAAAACACGTACGGTGCCACTTTCTGCCATCAAAAAGTGCTCTCAGCGGAAGCCTTTGGGTACACCTGAACTCCCTGGGGGAGCCTTTACGCAACCCCACACTCAACAGGACTCTGCGTCTTCACTCTTTCCTAACAACCCTAAACATAACCCTAACCGCAACAAGAAGCTGAACCCGAGTTAGACCCGAAAAAACACGTACGGTGCCACTTTCTGCCATCAAAAAGTGCTCTCAGCGGAAGCCTTTGGGTACACCTGAACTCCCTGGGGGAGCCTTTACGCAACCCCACACTCAACAGGACTCTGCGTCTTCACTCTTTCCTAACAACCCTAAACATAACCCTAACCGCAACAAGAAGCTGAACCCGAGTTAGACCCGAAAAAACACGTACGGTGCCACTTTCTGCCATCAAAAAGTGCTCTCAGCGTAAGCCTTTGGGTACACCTGAACTCCCTGGGGGAGCCTTTACGCAACCCCACACTCAACAGGACTCTGCGTCTTCGCTCTTTCCTAACAACCCTAAACATAACCCTAACCGCAACAAGAAGCTGAACCTGAGTTAGACCCGAAAAAACACGTACGGTGCCACTTTCTGCCATCAAAAAGTGCTCTCAGCGGAAGCCTTTGGGTACACGTGAACTCCCTGGGGGAGCCTTTACGCAACCCCACACTCAACAGGACTCTGCGTCTTCACTCTTTCCTAACAACCCTAAACATAACCCTAACCGCAACAAGAAGCTGAACCCGAGTTAGACCCGAAAAAACACGTACGGTGCCACTTTCTGCCATCAAAAAGTGCTCTCAGCGGAAGCCTTTGGGTACACCTGAACTCCCTGGGGGAGCCTTTACGCAACCCCACACTCAACAGGACTCTGCGTCTTCACTCTTTCCTAACAACCCTAAACATAACCCTAACCGCAACAAGAAGCTGAACCCGAGTTAGACCCGAAAAAACACGTACGGTGCCACTTTCTGCCATCAAAAAGTGCTCTCAGCGGAAGCCTTTGGGTACACGTGAACTCCCTGGGGGAGGCTTTACGCAACCCCACACTCAACAGGACTCTGCGTCTTCACTCTTTCCTAACAACCCTAAACATAACCCTAACCGCAACAAGAAGCTGAACCCGAGTTAGACCCGAAAAAACACGTACGGTGCCACTTTCTGCCATCAAAAAGTGCTCTCAGCGGAAGCCTTTGGGTACACGTGAACTCCCTGGGGGAGCCTTTACGCAACCCCACACTCAACAGGACTCTGCGTCTTCACTCTTTCCTAACAACCCTAAACATAACCCTAACCGCAACAAGAAGCTGAACCCGAGTTAGACCCGAAAAAACACGTACGGTGCCACTTTCTGCCATCAAAAAGTGCTCTCAGCGGAAGCCTTTGGGTACACCTGAACTCCCTGGGGGAGCCTTTACGCAACCCCACACTCAACAGGACTCTGCGTCTTCGCTCTTTCCTAACAACCCTAAACATAACCCTAACCGCAACAAGAAGCTGAACCCGAGTTAGACCCGAAAAAACACGTACGGTGCCACTTTCTGCCATCAAAAAGTGCTCTCAGCGGAAGCCTTTGGGTACACCTGAACTCCCTGGGGGAGCCTTTACGCAACCCCACACTCAACAGGACTCTGCGTCTTCACTCTTTCCTAACAACCCTAAACATAACCCTAACCGCAACAAGAAGCTGAACCCGAGTTAGACCCGAAAAAACACGTACGGTGCCACTTTCTGCCATCAAAAAGTGCTCTCAGCGGAAGCCTTTGGGTACACCTGAACTCCCTGGGGGAGCCTTTACGCAACCCCACACTCAACAGGACTCTGCGTCTTCACTCTTTCCTAACAACCCTAAACATAACCCTAACCGCAACAAGAAGCTGAACCCGAGTTAGACCCGAAAAAACACGTACGATGCCACTTTCTGCCATCCAAAAGTGCTCTCAGCGGAAGCCTTTGGGTACACCTGAACTCCCTGGGGGAGCCTTTACGCAACCGCACACTCAACAGGACTCTGCGTCTTCACTCTTTCCTAACAACCCTAAACATAACCCTAACCGCAACAAGAAGCTGAACCCGAGTTAGACCCGAAAAAACACGTACGGTGCCACTTTCTGCCATCAAAAAGTGCTCTCAGCGGAAGCCTTTGGGTACACCTGAACTCCCTGGGGGAGCCTTTACGCAACCCCACACTCAACAGGACTCTGCGTCTTCACTCTTTCCTAACAACCCTAAACATAACCCTAACCGCAACAAGAAGCTGAACCCGAGTTAGACCCGAAAAAACACGTACGGTGCCACTTTCTGCCATCCAAAAGTGCTCTCAGCGGAAGCCTTTGGGTACACCTGAACTCCCTGGGGGAGCCTTTACGCAACCCCACACTCAACAGGACTCTGCGTCTTCACTCTTTCCTAACAACCCTAAACATAACCCTAACCGCAACAAGAAGCTGAACCCGAGTTAGACCCGAAAAAACACGTACGGTGCCACTTTCTGCCATCAAAAAGTGCTCTCAGCGGAAGCCTTTGGGTACACCTGAACTCCCTGGGGGAGCCTTTACGCAACCCCACACTCAACAGGACTCTGCGTCTTCACTCTTTCCTAACAACCCTAAACATAACCCTAACCGCAACAAGAAGCTGAACCCGAGTTAGACCCGAAAAAACACGTACGGTGCCACTTTCTGCCATCAAAAAGTGCTCTCAGCGGAAGCCTTTGGGTACACCTGAACTCCCTGGGGGAGCCTTTACGCAACCCCACACTCAACAGGACTCTGCGTCTTCACTCTTTCCTAACAACCCTAAACATAACCCTAACCGCAACAAGAAGCTGAACCCGAGTTAGACCCGAAAAAACACGTACGGTGCCACTTTCTGCCATCAAAAAGTGCTCTCAGCGGAAGCCTTTGGGTACACCTGAACTCCCTGGGGGAGCCTTTACGCAACCCCACACTCAACAGGACTCTGCGTCTTCGCTCTTTCCTAACAACCCTAAACATAACCCTAACCGCAACAAGAAGCTGAACCCGAGTTAGACCCGAAAAAACACGTACGGTGCCACTTTCTGCCATCAAAAAGTGCTCTCAGCGGAAGCCTTTGGGTACACCTGAACTCCCTGGGGGAGCCTTTACGCAACCCCACACTCAACAGGACTCTGCGTCTTCACTCTTTCCTAACAACCCTAAACATAACCCTAACCGCAACAAGAAGCTGAACCCGAGTTAGACCCGAAAAAACACGTACGGTGCCACTTTCTGCCATCAAAAAGTGCTCTCAGCGGAAGCCTTTGGGTACACCTGAACTCCCTGGGGGAGCCTTTACGCAACCCCACACTCAACAGGACTCTGCGTCTTCACTCTTTCCTAACAACCCTAAACATAACCCTAACCGCAACAAGAAGCTGAACCCGAGTTAGACCCGAAAAAACACGTACGATGCCACTTTCTGCCATCCAAAAGTGCTCTCAGCGGAAGCCTTTGGGTACACCTGAACTCCCTGGGGGAGCCTTTACGCAACCGCACACTCAACAGGACTCTGCGTCTTCACTCTTTCCTAACAACCCTAAACATAACCCTAACCGCAACAAGAAGCTGAACCCGAGTTAGACCCGAAAAAACACGTACGGTGCCACTTTCTGCCATCAAAAAGTGCTCTCAGCGGAAGCCTTTGGGTACACCTGAACTCCCTGGGGGAGCCTTTACGCAACCCCACACTCAACAGGACTCTGCGTCTTCACTCTTTCCTAACAACCCTAAACATAACCCTAACCGCAACAAGAAGCTGAACCCGAGTTAGACCCGAAAAAACACGTACGGTGCCACTTTCTGCCATCAAAAAGTGCTCTCAGCGGAAGCCTTTGGGTACACCTGAACTCCCTGGGGGAGCCTTTACGCAACCCCGCACTCAACAGGACTCTGCGTCTTCACTCTTTCCTAACAACCCTAAACATAACCCTAACCGCAACAAGAAGCTGAACCCGAGTTAGACCCGAAAAAACACGTACGGTGCCACTTTCTGCCATCAAAAAGTGCTCTCAGCGGAAGCCTTTGGGTACACCTGAACTCCCTGGGGGAGCCTTTACGCAACCCCACACTCAACAGGACTCTGCGTCTTCACTCTTTCCTAACAACCCTAAACATAACCCTAACCGCAACAAGAAGCTGAACCCGAGTTAGACCCGAAAAAACACGTACGGTGCCACTTTCTGCCATCAAAAAGTGCTCTCAGCGGAAGCCTTTGGGTACACCTGAACTCCCTGGGGGAGCCTTTACGCAACCCCACACTCAACAGGACTCTGCGTCTTCACTCTTTCCTAACAACCCTAAACATAACCCTAACCGCAACAAGAAGCTGAACCCGAGTTAGACCCGAAAAAACACGTACGGTGCCACTTTCTGCCATCAAAAAGTGCTCTCAGCGGAAGCCTTTGGGTACACCTGAACTCCCTGGGGGAGCCTTTACGCAACCCCACACTCAACAGGACTCTGCGTCTTCACTCTTTCCTAACAACCCTAAACATAACCCTAACCGCAACAAGAAGCTCAACCCGAGTTAGACCCGAAAAAACACGTACGGTGCCACTTTCTGCCATCCAAAAGTGCTCTCAGCGGAAGCCTTTGGGTACACCTGAACTCCCTGGGGGAGCCTTTACGCAACCCCACACTCAACAGGACTCTGCGTCTTCACTCTTTCCTAACAACCCTAAACATAACCCTAACCGCAACAAGAAGCTGAACCCGAGTTAGACCCGAAAAAACACGTACGGTGCCACTTTCTGCCATCAAAAAGTGCTCTCAGCGGAAGCCTTTGGGAACACCTGAACTCCCTGGGGGAGCCTTTACAGCAACCCCACACTCAACAGGACTCTGCGTCTTCACTCTTTCCTAACAACCCTAAACATAACCCTAACCGCAACAAGAAGCTGAACCCGAGTTAGACCCGAAAAAACACGTACGGTGCCACTTTCTGCCATCAAAAAGTGCTCTCAGCGGAAGCCTTTGGGTACACCTGAACTCCCTGGGGGAGCCTTTACGCAACCCCACACTCAACAGGACTCTGCGTCTTCACTCTTTCCTAACAACCCTAAACATAACCCTAACCGCAACAAGAAGCTGAACCCGAGTTAGACCCGAAAAAACACGTACGGTGCCACTTTCTGCCATCAAAAAGTGCTCTCAGCGGAAGCCTTTGGGTACACCTGAACTCCCTGGGGGAGCCTTTACGCAACCCCACACTCAACAGGACTCTGCGTCTTCACTCTTTCCTAACAACCCTAAACATAACCCTAACCGCAACAAGAAGCTGAACCCGAGTTAGACCCGAAAAAACACGTACGGTGCCACTTTCTGCCATCAAAAAGTGCTCTCAGCGGGAAGCCTTTGGGTACACGTGAACTCCCTGGGGGAGCCTTTACGCAACCCCACACTCAACAGGACTCTGCGTCTTCACTCTTTCCTAACAACCCTAAACATAACCCTAACCGCAACAAGAAGCTGAACCCGAGTTAGACCCGAAAAAACACGTACGGTGCCACTTTATGCCATCAAAAAGTGCTCTCAGCGGAAGCCTTTGGGTACACCTGAACTCCCTGGGGGAGCCTTTACGCAACCCCACACTCAACAGGACTCTGCGTCTTCACTCTTTCCTAACAACCCTAAACATAACCCTAACCGCAACAAGAAGCTGAACCCGAGTTAGACCCGAAAAAACACGTACGGTGCCACTTTCTACCATCAAAAAGTGCTCTCAGCGGAAGCCTTTGGGTACACCTGAACTCCCTGGGGGAGCCTTTACGCAACCCCACACTCAACAGGACTCTGCGTCTTCACTCTTTCCTAACAACCCTAAACATAACCCTAACCGCAACAAGAAGCTGAACCCGAGTTAGACCCGAAAAAACACGTACGGTGCCACTTTCTGCCATCCAAAAGTGCTCTCAGCGGAAGCCTTTGGGTACACCTGAACTCCCTGGGGGAGCCTTTACGCAACCCCACACTCAACAGGACTCTGCGTCTTCACTCTTTCCTAACAACCCTAAACATAACCCTAACCGCAACAAGAAGCTCAACCCGAGTTAGACCCGAAAAAACACGTACGGTGCCACTTTCTGCCATCAAAAAGTGCTCTCAGCGGAAGCCTTTGGGTACACCTGAACTCCCTGGGGGAGCCTTTACGCAACCCCACACTCAACAGGACTCTGCGTCTTCACTCTTTCCTAACAACCCTAAACATAACCCTAACCGCAACAAGAAGCTGAACCCGAGTTAGACCCGAAAAAACACGTACGGTGCCACTTTCTGCCATCCAAAAGTGCTCTCAGCGGAAGCCTTTGGGTACACCTGAACTCCCTGGGGGAGCCTTTACGCAACCCCACACTCAACAGGACTCTGAGTCTTCACTCTTTCCTAACAACCCTAAACATAACCCTAACCGCAACAAGAAGCTGAACCCGAGTTAGACCCGAAAAAACACGTACGGTGCCACTTTCTGCCATCAAAAAGTGCTCTCAGCGGAAGCCTTTGGGTACACCTGAACTCCCTGGGGGAGCCTTTACGCAACCCCACACTCAACAGGACTCTGCGTCTTCACTCTTTCCTAACAACCCTAAACATAACCCTAACCGCAACAAGAAGCTGAACCCGAGTTAGACCCGAAAAAACACGTACGGTGCCACTTTCTGCCATCAAAAAGTGCTCTCAGCGGAAGCCTTTGGGTACACCTGAACTCCCTGGGGGAGCCTTTACGCAACCCCACACTCAGCAGGACTCTGCGTCTTCACTCTTTCCTAACAACCCTAAACATAACCCTAACCGCAACAAGAAGCTGAACCCGAGTTAGACCCGAAAAAACACGTACGGTGCCACTTTCTGCCATCAAAAAGTGCTCTCAGCGGAAGCCTTTGGGTACACCTGAACTCCCTGGGGGAGCCTTTACGCAACCCCACACTCAACAGGACTCTGCGTCTTCACTCTTTCCTAACAACCCTAAACATAACCCTAACCGCAACAAGAAGCTGAACCCGAGTTAGACCCGAAAAAACACGTACGGTGCCACTTTCTGCCATCAAAAAGTGCTCTCAGCGGAAGCCTTTGGGTACACCTGAACTCCCTGGGGGAGCCTTTACGCAACCCCACACTCAACAGGACTCTGCGTCTTCACTCTTTCCTAACAACCCTAAACATAACCCTAACCGCAACAAGAAGCTGAACCCGAGTTAGACCCGAAAAAACACGTACGGTGCCACTTTCTGCCATCAAAAAGTGCTCTCAGCGGAAGCCTTTGGGTACACCTGAACTCCCTGGGGGAGCCTTTACGCAACCCCACACTCAACAGGACTCTGCGTCTTCACTCTTTCCTAACAACCCTGAACATAACCCTAACCGCAACAAGAAGCTGAACCCGAGTTAGACCCGAAAAAACACGTACGGTGCCACTTTCTGCCATCCAAAAGTGCTCTCAGCGGAAGCCTTTGGGTACACCTGAACTCCCTGGGGGAGCCTTTACGCAACCCCACACTCAACAGGACTCTGCGTCTTCACTCTTTCCTAACAACCCTAAACATAACCCTAACCGCAACAAGAAGCTCAACCCGAGTTAGACCCGAAAAAACACGTACGGTGCCACTTTCTGCCATCAAAAAGTGCTCTCAGCGGAAGCCTTTGGGTACACCTGAACTCCCTGGGGGAGTCTTTACGCAACCCCACACTCAACAGGACTCTGCGTTTTCACTCTTTCCTAACAACCCTAAACATAAGCCTAACCGGAACAAGAAGCTGAACCCGAGTTAGACCCGAAAAAACACGTACGGTGCCACTTTCTGCCATCAAAAAGTGCTCTCAGCGGAAGCCTTTGGGTACACCTGAACTCCCTGGGGGAGCCTTTACGCAACCCCACACTCAACAGGACTCTGCGTCTTCACTCTTTCCTAACAACCCTAAACATAACCCTAACCGCAACAAGAAGCTGAACCCGAGTTAGACCCGAAAAAACACGTACGGTGCCACTTTCTGCCATCAAAAAGTGCTCTCAGCGGAAGCCTTTGGGTACACGTGAACTCCCTGGGGGAGCCTTTACGCAACCCCACACTCAACAGGACTCTGCGTCTTCACTCTTTCCTAACAACCCTAAACATAACCCTAACCGCAACAAGAAGCTGAACCCGAGTTAGACCCGAAAAAACACGTACGGTGCCACTTTCTGCCATCAAAAAGTGCTCTCAGCGGAAGCCTTTGGGTACACCTGAACTCCCTGGGGGAGCCTTTACGCAACCCCACACTCAACAGGACTCTGCGTCTTCACTCTTTCCTAACAACCCTAAACATAACCCTAACCGCAACAAGAAGCTGAACCCGAGTTAGACCCGAAAAAACACGTACGGTGCCACTTTCTACCATCAAAAAGTGCTCTCAGCGGAAGCCTTTGGGTACACCTGAACTCCCTGGGGGAGCCTTTACGCAACCCCACACTCAACAGGACTCTGCGTCTTCACTCTTTCCTAACAACCCTAAACATAACCCTAACCGCAACAAGAAGCTGAACCCGAGTTAGACCCGAAAAAACACGTACGGTGCCACTTTCTGCCATCCAAAAGTGCTCTCAGCGGAAGCCTTTGGGAACACCTGAACTCCCTGGGGGAGCCTTTACGCAACCCCACACTCAACAGGACTCTGCGTCTTCACTCTTTCCTAACAACCCTAAACATAACCCTAACCGCAACAAGAAGCTGAACCCGAGTTAGACCCGAAAAAACACGTACGGTGCCACTTTCTGCCATCCAAAAGTGCTCTCAGCGGAAGCCTTTGGGTACACCTGAACTCCCTGGGGGAGCCTTTACGCAACCCCACACTCAACAGGACTCTGCGTCTTCACTCTTTCCTAACAACCCTAAACATAACCCTAACCGCAACAAGAAGCTGAACCCGAGTTAGACCCGAAAAAACACGTACGGTGCCACTTTCTGCCATCCAAAAGTGCTCTCAGCGGAAGCCTTTGGGTACACCTGAACTCCCTGGGGGAGCCTTTACGCAACCCCACACTCAACAGGACTCTGCGTCTTCACTCTTTCCTAACAACCCTAAACATAACCCTAACCGCAACAAGAAGCTGAACCCGAGTTAGACCCGAAAAAACACGTACGGTGCCACTTTCTGCCATCAAAAAGTGCTCTCAGCGGAAGCCTTTGGGTACACCTGAACTCCCTGGGGGAGCCTTTACGCAACCCCACACTCAACAGGACTCTGCGTCTTCACTCTTTCCTAACAACCCTAAACATAACCCTAACCGCAACAAGAAGCTGAACCCGAGTTAGACCCGAAAAAACACGTACGGTGCCACTTTCTGCCATCAAAAAGTGCTCTCAGCGGAAGCCTTTGGGTACACCTGAACTCCCTGGGGGAGCCTTTACGCAACCCCACACTCAGCAGGACTCTGCGTCTTCACTCTTTCCTAACAACCCTAAACATAACCCTAACCGCAACAAGAAGCTGAACCCGAGTTAGACCCGAAAAAACACGTACGGTGCCACTTTCTGCCATCAAAAAGTGCTCTCAGCGGAAGCCTTTGGGTACACCTGAACTCCCTGGGGGAGCCTTTACGCAACCCCACACTCAACAGGACTCTGCGTCTTCACTCTTTCCTAACAACCCTAAACATAACCCTAACCGCAACAAGAAGCTGAACCCGAGTTAGACCCGAAAAAACACGTACGGTGCCACTTTCTGCCATCAAAAAGTGCTCTCAGCGGAAGCCTTTGGGTACACCTGAACTCCCTGGGGGAGCCTTTACGCAACCCCACACTCAACAGGACTCTGCGTCTTCACTCTTTCCTAACAACCCTAAACATAACCCTAACCGCAACAAGAAGCTGAACCCGAGTTAGACCCGAAAAAACACGTACGGTGCCACTTTCTGCCATCAAAAAGTGCTCTCAGCGGAAGCCTTTGGGTACACCTGAACTCCCTGGGGGAGCCTTTACGCAACCCCACACTCAACAGGACTCTGCGTCTTCACTCTTTCCTAACAACCCTGAACATAACCCTAACCGCAACAAGAAGCTGAACCCGAGTTAGACCCGAAAAAACACGTACGGTGCCACTTTCTGCCATCAAAAAGTGCTCTCAGCGGAAGCCTTTGGGTACACCTGAACTCCCTGGGGGAGCCTTTACGCAACCCCACACTCAACAGGACTCTGCGTCTTCACTCTTTCCTAACAACCCTAAACATAACCCTAACCGCAACAAGAAGCTCAACCCGAGTTAGACCCGAAAAAACACGTACGGTGCCACTTTCTGCCATCAAAAAGTGCTCTCAGCGGAAGCCTTTGGGTACACCTGAACTCCCTGGGGGAGTCTTTACGCAACCCCACACTCAACAGGACTCTGCGTTTTCACTCTTTCCTAACAACCCTAAACATAAGCCTAACCGGAACAAGAAGCTGAACCCGAGTTAGACCCGAAAAAACACGTACGGTGCCACTTTCTGCCATCAAAAAGTGCTCTCAGCGGAAGCCTTTGGGTACACCTGAACTCCCTGGGGGAGCCTTTACGCAACCCCACACTCAACAGGACTCTGCGTCTTCACTCTTTCCTAACAACCCTGAACATAACCCTAACCGCAACAAGAAGCTGAACCCGAGTTAGACCCGAAAAAACACGTACGGTGCCACTTTCTGCCATCAAAAAGTGCTCTCAGCGGAAGCCTTTGGGTACACGTGAACTCCCTGGGGGAGCCTTTACGCAACCCCACACTCAACAGGACTCTGCGTCTTCACTCTTTCCTAACAACCCTAAACATAACCCTAACCGCAACAAGAAGCTCAACCCGAGTTAGACCCGAAAAAACACGTACGGTGCCACTTTCTGCCATCAAAAAGTGCTCTCAGCGGAAGCCTTTGGGTACACCTGAACTCCCTGGGGGAGTCTTTACGCAACCCCACACTCAACAGGACTCTGCGTTTTCACTCTTTCCTAACAACCCTAAACATAAGCCTAACCGGAACAAGAAGCTGAACCCGAGTTAGACCCGAAAAAACACGTACGGTGCCACTTTCTGCCATCCAAAAGTGCTCTCAGCGGAAGCCTTTGGGTACACCTGAACTCCCTGGGGGAGCCTTTACGCAACCCCACACTCAACAGGACTCTGCGTCTTCACTCTTTCCTAACAACCCTAAACACAACCCTAACCGCAACAAGAAGCTGAACCCGAGTTAGACCCGAAAAAACACGTACGGTGCCACTTTCTGCCATCAAAAAGTGCTCTCAGCGGAAGCCTTTGGGTACACCTGAACTCCCTGGGGGAGCCTTTACGCAACCCCACACTCAACAGGACTCTGCGTCTTCACTCTTTCCTAACAACCCTAAACATAACCCTAACCGCAACAAGAAGCTCAACCCGAGTTAGACCCGAAAAAACACGTACGGTGCCACTTCCTACCATCAAAAAGTGCTCTCAGCGGAAGCCTTTGGGTACACCTGAACTCCCTGGGGGAGCCTTTACGCAACCCCACACTCAACAGGACTCTGCGTCTTCACTCTTTCCTAACAACCCTAAACATAACCCTAACCGCAACAAGAAGCTGAACCCGAGTTAGACCCGAAAAAACACGTACGGTGCCACTTTCTGCCATCAAAAAGTGCTCTCAGCGGAAGCCTTTGGGTACACCTGAACTCCCTGGGGGAGCCTTTACGCAACCCCACACTCAACAGGACTCTGCGTCTTCACTCTTTCCTAACAACCCTAAACATAACCCTAACCGCAACAAGAAGCTGAACCCGAGTTAGACCCGAAAAAACACGTACGGTGCCACTTTCTGCCATCAAAAAGTGCTCTCAGCGGAAGCCTTTGGGTACACCTGAACTCCCTGGGGGAGCCTTTACGCAACCCCACACTCAACAGGACTCTGCGTCTTCACTCTTTCCTAACAACCCTAAACATAACCCTAACCGCAACAAGAAGCTGAACCCGAGTTAGACCCGAAAAAACACGTACGGTGCCACTTTCTGCCATCAAAAAGTGCTCTCAGCGGAAGCCTTTGGGTACACCTGAACTCCCTGGGGGAGCCTTTACGCAACCCCACACTCAACAGGACTCTGCATCTTCACTCTTTCCTAACAACCCTAAACATAACCCTAACCGCAACAAGAAGCTGAACCCGAGTTAGACCCGAAAAAACACGTACGGTGCCACTTTCTGCCATCCAAAAGTGCTCTCAGCGGAAGCCTTT
>NW_027663496.1:0-1000 GCF_964034855.1 Anser brachyrhynchus | reverse complement strand
CCCCCATATCACCCCCCCATCATCACCCCCCCCCATGCACGAGGCCGGGGGGGGGGGGGCACTTAATGCCCCCCCCGCGCCCTTCCGCCCATTGATCCCCTTCCTCCCGCACCCAGCCCTGCCGCCATCCGGCTTCCTGCCGGGTGTCCGGCCCCCCCCCGGCCCCCCCCCGCTGCCCCCCCCCCCGTTAATCGTCTTAGACCCCCCCCCAGCGGATTATTCCCCCCCCCCCCCGTTAAGCTCCAGTTTGACCCGAAAATGAAGCCGGGGGGCGGGGGGGGGGGAGTTGGGGAGGGGATTCCCCCCCCCCCCCCCCGGGGCTTTGCTAATCCCCCCCCCCCCGCCCCCCCTCCCGGCCCTATAGACCTCATAGGTCCCCTCTGGCCTCTATAGCCCCAGCCCCTATAGACCCCATAGGTCCCATGGGCCCCCAGAGCTTCCGCCCCCATTAGCCCTCCAGAACCCCCCCATGCCCCTATAGCCTCCCCCCATGTCCCCTATAGCCCCCCCATGTCCCTTATAGCCCCCTCATATGTCCTTTATAGCCCCCCATGTCCCCTATAGCCCCCCCATAGCCCCTATAGCCCCCCCCACATCCCCTATAGCCCCCGCCCCACATCCCCTATAGCCCCCATACCTACCTGGAGCCTTCTGCCCTCTCAGCCCTATAGCCCCTATGCCTCCCCACAACCCCCCATGGCCACCCCAGCCCCTATAGCCTCCAGACACCCCCATGGACCCTACAGCCCCTGTACACCCTCACAGGTCCTGAGCCCCTACAGCCCCCACATAGCCCATAGCCCCCCAGCCCCTATACATCCCCATAGCCCCCCCAGCCCCTATGGCCTCCATACAGCCCCATAGACTCCCAGCCCCTGGACCCCCATATATCCCCAGAGCTCTTTAGTTTCTATAGCCCCCATAGCCCCTATAGTCCCCATACAGCCCCCATATACCTCTATAGCTTCCATACAGCTCCTATAGCCTCCATACACCCCCA
>NW_027663497.1:35000-38222 GCF_964034855.1 Anser brachyrhynchus | reverse complement strand
GCACTTTTTGATGGCAGAAAGTGGCACCGTACGTGTTTTTTCGGGTCTAACTCGGGTTCAGCTTCTTGTTGCGGTTAGGGTTATGTTTAGGGTTGTTAGGAAAGAGTAAAGACGCAGAGTCCTGTTGAGTGTGGGGTTGCGTAAAGGCTCCCCCAGGGAGTTCAGGTGTACCCAAAGGCTTCCGCTGAGAGCACTTTTTGATGGCAGAAAGTGGCACCGTACGTGTTTTTTCGGGTCTAACTCGGGTTCAGCTTCTTGTTGCGGTTAGGGTTATGTTTAGGGTTGTTAGGAAAGAGCGAAGACGCAGAGTCCTGTTGAGTGTGGGGTTGCGTAAAGGCTCCCCCAGGGAGTTCAGGTGTACCCAAAGGCTTCCGCTGAGAGCACTTTTTGATGGCAGAAAGTGGCACCGTACGTGTTTTTTCGGGTCTAACTCGGGTTCAGCTTCTTGTTGCGGTTAGGGTTATGTTTAGGGTTGTTAGGAAAGAGTGAAGACGCAGAGTCCTGTTGAGTGTGGGGTTGCGTAAAGGCTCCCCCAGGGAGTTCAGGTGTACCCAAAGGCTTCCGCTGAGAGCACTTTTTGATGGCAGAAAGTGGCACCGTACGTGTTTTTTCGGGTCTAACTCGGGTTCAGCTTCTTGTTGCGGTTAGGGTTATGTTTAGGGGTTGTTAGGAAAGAGTGAAGACGCAGAGTCCTGTTGAGTGTGGGGTTGCGTAAAGGCTCCCCCAGGGAGTTCAGGTGTACCCAAAGGCTTCCGCTGAGAGCACTTTTGATGGCAGAAAGTGGCACCGTACGTGTTTTTTCGGGTCTAACTCGGGTTCAGCTTCTTGTTGCGGTTAGGGTTATGTTTAGGGTTGTTAGGAAAGAGTGAAGACGCAGAGTCCTGTTGAGTGTGGGGTTGCGTAAAGGCTCCCCCAGGGAGTTCAGGTGTACCCAAAGGCTTCCGCTGAGAGCACTTTTGGATGGCAGAAAGTGGCACCGTACGTGTTTTTTCGGGTCTAACTCGGGTTCAGCTTCTTGTTGCGGTTAGGGTTATGTTTAGGGTTGTTAGGAAAGAGTGAAGACGCAGAGTCCTGTTGAGTGT
Source organism: Anser brachyrhynchus (assembly GCF_964034855.1). Lineage (NCBI taxonomy): Eukaryota > Metazoa > Chordata > Aves > Anseriformes > Anatidae > Anser > Anser brachyrhynchus. The sequence goes on along the minus strand of NW_027663497.1, from coordinate 37,140 downwards.
GGGGTTGCGTAAAGGCTCCCCCAGGGAGTTCAGGTGTACCCAAAGGCTTCCGCTGAGAGCACTTTTGGATGGCAGAAAGTGGCACCGTACGTGTTTTTTCGGGTCTAACTCGGGTTCAGCTTCTTGTTGCGGTTAGGGTTATGTTTAGGGTTGTTAGGAAAGAGTGAAGACGCAGAGTCCTGTTGAGTGTGGGGTTGCGTAAAGGCTCCCCCAGGGAGTTCAGGTGTACCCAAAGGCTTCCGCTGAGAGCACTTTTGGATGGCAGAAAGTGGCACCGTACGTGTTTTTTCGGGTCTAACTCGGGTTCAGCTTCTTGTTGCGGTTAGGGTTATGTTTAGGGTTGTTAGGAAAGAGTGAAGACGCAGAGTCCTGTTGAGTGTGGGGTTGCGTAAAGGCTCCCCCAGGGAGTTCAGGTGTACCCAAAGGCTTCCGCTGAGAGCACTTTTTGATGGCAGAAAGTGGCACCGTACGTGTTTTTTCGGGTCTAACTCGGGTTCAGCTTCTTGTTGCGGTTAGGGTTATGTTTAGGGTTGTTAGGAAAGAGTGAAGACGCAGAGTCCTGTTGAGTGTGGGGTTGCGTAAAGGCTCCCCCAGGGAGTTCAGGTGTACCCAAAGGCTTCCGCTGAGAGCACTTTTTGATGGCAGAAAGTGGCACCGTACGTGTTTTTTCGGGTCTAACTCGGGTTCAGCTTCTTGTTGCGGTTAGGGTTATGTTTAGGGTTGTTAGGAAAGAGTGAAGACGCAGAGTCCTGTTGAGTGTGGGGTTGCGTAAAGGCTCCCCCAGGGAGTTCAGGTGTACCCAAAGGCTTCCGCTGAGAGCACTTTTTGATGGCAGAAAGTGGCACCGTACGTGTTTTTTCGGGTCTAACTCGGGTTCAGCTTCTTGTTGCGGTTAGGGTTATGTTTAGGGTTGTTAGGAAAGAGTGAAGACGCAGAGTCCTGTTGAGTGTGGGGTTGCGTAAAGGCTCCCCCAGGGAGTTCAGGTGTACCCAAAGGCTTCCGCTGAGAGCACTTTTTGATGGCAGAAAGTGGCACCGTACGTGTTTTTTCGGGTCTAACTCGGGTTCAGCTTCTTGTTGCGGTTAGGGTTATGTTTAGGGTTGTTAGGAAAGAGTGAAGACGCAGAGTCCTGTTGAGTGTGGGGTTGCGTAAAGGCTCCCCCAGGGAGTTCAGGTGTACCCAAAGGCTTCCGCTGAGAGCACTTTTTGATGGCAGAAAGTGGCACCGTACGTGTTTTTTCGGGTCTAACTCGGGTTCAGCTTCTTGTTGCGGTTAGGGTTATGTTTAGGGTTGTTAGGAAAGAGTGAAGACGCAGAGTCCTGTTGAGTGTGGGGTTGCGTAAAGGCTCCCCCAGGGAGTTCAGGTGTACCCAAAGGCTTCCGCTGAGAGCACTTTTTGATGGCAGAAAGTGGCACCGTACGTGTTTTTTCGGGTCTAACTCGGGTTCAGCTTCTTGTTGCGGTTAGGGTTATGTTTAGGGTTGTTAGGAAAGAGTGAAGACGCAGAGTCCTGTTGAGTGTGGGGTTGCGTAAAGGCTCCCCCAGGGAGTTCAGGTGTACCCAAAGGCTTCCGCTGAGAGCACTTTTTGATGGCAGAAAGTGGCACCGTACGTGTTTTTTCGGGTCTAACTCGGGTTCAGCTTCTTGTTGCGGTTAGGGTTATGTTTAGGGTTGTTAGGAAAGAGTGAAGACGCAGAGTCCTGTTGAGTGTGGGGTTGCGTAAAGGCTCCCCCAGGGAGTTCAGGTGTACCCAAAGGCTTCCGCTGAGAGCACTTTTGGATGGCAGAAAGTGGCACCGTACGTGTTTTTTCGGGTCTAACTCGGGTTCAGCTTCTTGTTGCGGTTAGGGTTATGTTTAGGGTTGTTAGGAAAGAGTGAAGACGCAGAGTCCTGTTGAGTGTGGGGTTGCGTAAAGGCTCCCCCAGGGAGTTCAGGTGTACCCAAAGGCTTCCGCTGAGAGCACTTTTTGATGGCAGAAAGTGGCACCGTACGTGTTTTTTCGGGTCTAACTCGGGTTCAGCTTCTTGTTGCGGTTAGGGTTATGTTTAGGGTTGTTAGGAAAGAGTGAAGACGCAGAGTCCTGTTGAGTGTGGGGTTGCGTAAAGGCTCCCCCAGGGAGTTCAGGTGTACCCAAAGGCTTC
>NW_027663497.1:12500-27500 GCF_964034855.1 Anser brachyrhynchus | reverse complement strand
TTTTTTCGGGTCTAACTCGGGTTCAGCTTCTTGTTGCGGTTAGGGTTATGTTTAGGGTTGTTAGGAAAGAGCGAAGACGCAGAGTCCTGTTGAGTGTGGGGTTGCGTAAAGGCTCCCCCAGGGAGTTCAGGTGTACCCAAAGGCTTCCGCTGAGAGCACTTTTTGATGGCAGAAAGTGGCACCGTACGTGTTTTTTCGGGTCTAACTCGGGTTCAGCTTCTTGTTGTCGGTTAGGGTTATGTTTAGGGTTGTTAGGAAAGAGTGAAGACGCAGAGTCCTGTTGAGTGTGGGGTTGCGTAAAGGCTCCCCCAGGAAGTTCAGGTGTACCCAAAGGCTTCCGCTGAGAGCACTTTTGGATGGCAGAAAGTGGCACCGTACGTGTTTTTTCGGGTCTAACTCGGGTTGAGCTTCTTGTTGCGGTTAGGGTTATGTTTAGGGTTGTTAGGAAAGAGTGAAGACGCAGAGTCCTGTTGAGTGTGGGGTTGCGTAAAGGCTCCCCCAGGGAGTTCAGGTGTACCCAAAGGCTTCCGCTGAGAGCACTTTTTGATGGCAGAAAGTGGCACCGTACGTGTTTTTTCGGGTCTAACTCGGGTTCAGCTTCTTGTTGCGGTTAGGGTTATGTTTAGGGTTGTTAGGAAAGAGCGAAGACGCAGAGTCCTGTTGAGTGTGGGGTTGCGTAAAGGCTCCCCCAGGGAGTTCAGGTGTACCCAAAGGCTTCCGCTGAGAGCACTTTTGGATGGCAGAAAGTGGCACCGTACGTGTTTTTTCGGGTCTAACTCGGGTTCAGCTTCTTGTTGCGGTTAGGGTTATGTTTAGGGTTGTTAGGAAAGAGTGAAGACGCAGAGTCCTGTTGAGTGTGGGGTTGCGTAAAGGCTCCCCGAGGGAGTTCAGGTGTACCCAAAGGCTTCCGCTGAGAGCACTTTTTGATGGCAGAAAGTGGCACCGTACGTGTTTTTTCGGGTCTAACTCGGGTTCAGCTTCTTGTTGCGGTTAGGGTTATGTTTAGGGTTGTTAGGAAAGAGTGAAGACGCAGAGTCCTGTTGAGTGTGGGGTTGCGTAAAGGCTCCCCCAGGGAGTTCAGGTGTACCCAAAGGCTTCCGCTGAGAGCACTTTTTGATGGCAGAAAGTGGCACCGTACGTGTTTTTTCGGGTCTAACTCGGGTTCAGCTTCTTGTTGCGGTTAGGGTTATGTTTAGGGTTGTTAGGAAAGAGTGAAGACGCAGAGTCCTGTTGAGTGTGGGGTTGCGTAAAGGCTCCCCCAGGGAGTTCAGGTGTACCCAAAGGCTTCCGCTGAGAGCACTTTTTGATGGCAGAAAGTGGCACCGTACGTGTTTTTTCGGGTCTAACTCGGGTTCAGCTTCTTGTTGCGGTTAGGGTTATGTTTAGGGTTGTTAGGAAAGAGTGAAGACGCAGAGTCCTGTTGAGTGTGGGGTTGCGTAAAGGCTCCCCCAGGGAGTTCAGGTGTACCCAAAGGCTTCCGCTGAGAGCACTTTTGGATGGCAGAAAGTGGCACCGTACGTGTTTTTTCGGGTCTAACTCGGGTTCAGCTTCTTGTTGCGGTTAGGGTTATGTTTAGGGTTGTTAGGAAAGAGTGAAGACGCAGAGTCCTGTTGAGTGTGGGGTTGCGTAAAGGCTCCCCCAGGGAGTTCAGGTGTACCCAAAGGCTTCCGCTGAGAGCACTTTTTGATGGCAGAAAGTGGCACCGTACGTGTTTTTTCGGGTCTAACTCGGGTTCAGCTTCTTGTTGCGGTTAGGGTTATGTTTAGGGTTGTTAGGAAAGAGTGAAGACGCAGAGTCCTGTTGAGTGTGGGGTTGCGTAAAGGCTCCCCCAGGGAGTTCAGGTGTACCCAAAGGCTTCCGCTGAGAGCACTTTTTGATGGCAGAAAGTGGCACCGTACGTGTTTTTTCGGGTCTAACTCTGGTTCAGCTTCTTGTTGCGGTTAGGGTTATGTTTAGGGTTGTTAGGAAAGAGTGAAGACGCAGAGTCCTGTTGAGTGTGGGGTTGCGTAAAGGCTCCCCCAGGGAGTTCAGGTGTACCCAAAGGCTTCCGCTGAGAGCACTTTTTGATGGCAGAAAGTGGCACCGTACGTGTTTTTTCGGGTCTAACTCGGGTTCAGCTTCTTGTTGCGGTTAGGGTTATGTTTAGGGTTGTTAGGAAAGAGTGAAGACGCAGAGTCCTGTTGAGTGTGGGGTTGCGTAAAGGCTCCCCCAGGGAGTTCAGGTGTACCCAAAGGCTTCCGCTGAGAGCACTTTTGGATGGCAGAAAGTGGCACCGTACGTGTTTTTTCGGGTCTAACTCGGGTTCAGCTTCTTGTTGCGGTTAGGGTTATGTTTAGGGTTGTTAGGAAAGAGTGAAGACGCAGAGTCCTGTTGAGTGTGGGGTTGCGTAAAGGCTCCCCCAGGGAGTTCAGGTGTACCCAAAGGCTTCCGCTGAGAGCACTTTTTGATGGCAGAAAGTGGCACCGTACGTGTTTTTTCGGGTCTAACTCGGGTTCAGCTTCTTGTTGCGGTTAGGGTTATGTTTAGGGTTGTTAGGAAAGAGTGAAGACGCAGAGTCCTGTTGAGTGTGGGGTTGCGTAAAGGCTCCCCCGAGGGAGTTCAGGTGTACCCAAAGGCTTCCGCTGAGAGCACTTTTTGATGGCAGAAAGTGGCACCGTACGTGTTTTTTCGGGTCTAACTCGGGTTCAGCTTCTTGTTGCGGTTAGGGTTATGTTTAGGGTTGTTAGGAAAGAGTGAAGACGCAGAGTCCTGTTGAGTGTGGGGTTGCGTAAAGGCTCCCCCAGGGAGTTCAGGTGTACCCAAAGGCTTCCGCTGAGAGCACTTTTTGATGGCAGAAAGTGGCACCGTACGTGTTTTTTCGGGTCTAACTCGGGTTCAGCTTCTTGTTGCGGTTAGGGTTATGTTTAGGGTTGTTAGGAAAGAGTGAAGACGCAGAGTCCTGTTGAGTGTGGGGTTGCGTAAAGGCTCCCCCAGGGAGTTCAGGTGTACCCAAAGGCTTCCGCTGAGAGCACTTTTTGATGGCAGAAAGTGGCACCGTACGTGTTTTTTCGGGTCTAACTCGGGTTCAGCTTCTTGTTGCGGTTAGGGTTATGTTTAGGGTTGTTAGGAAAGAGTGAAGACGCAGAGTCCTGTTGAGTGTGGGGTTGCGTAAAGGCTCCCCCAGGGAGTTCAGGTGTACCCAAAGGCTTCCGCTGAGAGCACTTTTTGATGGCAGAAAGTGGCACCGTACGTGTTTTTTCGGGTCTAACTCGGGTTCAGCTTCTTGTTGCGGTTAGGGTTATGTTTAGGGTTGTTAGGAAAGAGTGAAGACGCAGAGTCCTGTTGAGTGTGGGGTTGCGTAAAGGCTCCCCCAGGGAGTTCAGGTGTACCCAAAGGCTTCCGCTGAGAGCACTTTTTGATGGCAGAAAGTGGCACCGTACGTGTTTTTTCGGGTCTAACTCGGGTTCAGCTTCTTGTTGCGGTTAGGGTTATGTTTAGGGTTGTTAGGAAAGAGTGAAGACGCAGAGTCCTGTTGAGTGTGGGGTTGCGTAAAGGCTCCCCCAGGGAGTTCAGGTGTACCCAAAGGCTTCCGCTGAGAGCACTTTTTGATGGCAGAAAGTGGCACCGTACGTGTTTTTTCGGGTCTAACTGGGTTCAGCTTCTTGTTGCGGTTAGGGTTATGTTTAGGGTTGTTAGGAAAGAGTGAAGACGCAGAGTCCTGTTGAGTGTGGGGTTGCGTAAAGGCTCCCCCAGGGAGTTCAGGTGTACCCAAAGGCTTCCGCTGAGAGCACTTTTGATGGCAGAAAGTGGCACCGTACGTGTTTTTTCGGGTCTAACTCGGGTTCAGCTTCTTGTTGCGGTTAGGGTTATGTTTAGGGTTGTTAGGAAAGAGTGAAGACGCAGAGTCCTGTTGAGTGTGGGGTTGCGTAAAGGCTCCCCCAGGGAGTTCAGGTGTACCCAAAGGCTTCCGCTGAGAGCACTTTTGGATGGCAGAAAGTGGCACCGTACGTGTTTTTTCGGGTCTAACTCGGGTTCAGCTTCTTGTTGCGGTTAGGGTTATGTTTAGGGTTGTTAGGAAAGAGTGAAGACGCAGAGTCCTGTTGAGTGTGGGGTTGCGTAAAGGCTCCCCCAGGGAGTTCAGGTGTACCCAAAGGCTTCCGCTGAGAGCACTTTTTGATGGCAGAAAGTGGCACCGTACGTGTTTTTTCGGGTCTAACTCGGGTTCAGCTTCTTGTTGCGGTTAGGGTTATGTTTAGGGTTGTTAGGAAAGAGTGAAGACGCAGAGTCCTGTTGAGTGTGGGGTTGCGTAAAGGCTCCCCCAGGGAGTTCAGGTGTACCCAAAGGCTTCCGCTGAGAGCACTTTTTGATGGCAGAAAGTGGCACCGTACGTGTTTTTTCGGGTCTAACTCGGGTTCAGCTTCTTGTTGCGGTTAGGGTTATGTTTAGGGTTGTTAGGAAAGAGTGAAGACGCAGAGTCCTGTTGAGTGCGGGGTTGCGTAAAGGCTCCCCCAGGGAGTTCAGGTGTACCCAAAGGCTTCCGCTGAGAGCACTTTTGGATGGCAGAAAGTGGCACCGTACGTGTTTTTTCGGGTCTAACTCGGGTTCAGCTTCTTGTTGCGGTTAGGGTTATGTTTAGGGTTGTTAGGAAAGAGTGAAGACGCAGAGTCCTGTTGAGTGTGGGGTTGCGTAAAGGCTCCCCCAGGGAGTTCAGGTGTACCCAAAGGCTTCCGCTGAGAGCACTTTTGGATGGCAGAAAGTGGCACCGTACGTGTTTTTTCGGGTCTAACTCGGGTTGAGCTTCTTGTTGCGGTTAGGGTTATGTTTAGGGTTGTTAGGAAAGAGTGAAGACGCAGAGTCCTGTTGAGTGTGGGGTTGCGTAAAGGCTCCCCCAGGGAGTTCAGGTGTACCCAAAGGCTTCCGCTGAGAGCACTTTTTGATGGCAGAAAGTGGCACCGTACGTGTTTTTTCGGGTCTAACTCGGGTTCAGCTTCTTGTTGCGGTTAGGGTTATGTTTAGGGTTGTTAGGAAAGAGTGAAGACGCAGAGTCCTGTTGAGTGTGGGGTTGCGTAAAGGCTCCCCCAGGGAGTTCAGGTGTACCCAAAGGCTTCCGCTGAGAGCACTTTTTGATGGCAGAAAGTGGCACCGTACGTGTTTTTTCGGGTCTAACTCGGGTTCAGCTTCTTGTTGCGGTTAGGGTTATGTTTAGGGTTGTTAGGAAAGAGTGAAGACGCAGAGTCCTGTTGAGTGTGGGGTTGTGTAAAGGCTCCCCCAGGGAGTTCAGGTGTACCCAAAGGCTTCCGCTGAGAGCACTTTTTGATGGCAGAAAGTGGCACCGTACGTGTTTTTTCGGGTCTAACTCGGGTTGAGCTTCTTGTTCCTGTTAGGGTTATGTTTAGGGTTGTTAGGAAAGAGTGAAGACGCAGAGTCCTGTTGAGTGTGGGGTTGCGTAAAGGCTCCCCCAGGGAGTTCAGGTGTACCCAAAGGCTTCCGCTGAGAGCACTTTTGGATGGCAGAAAGTGGCACCGTACGTGTTTTTTCGGGTCTAACTCGGGTTCAGCTTCTTGTTGCGGTTAGGGTTATGTTTAGGGTTGTTAGGAAAGAGTGAAGACGCAGAGTCCTGTTGAGTGTGGGGTTGCGTAAAGGCTCCCCCAGGGAGTTCAGGTGTACCCAAAGGCTTCCGCTGAGAGCACTTTTTGATGGCAGAAAGTGGCACCGTACGTGTTTTTTCGGGTCTAACTCGGGTTCAGCTTCTTGTTGCGGTTAGGGTTATGTTTAGGGTTGTTAGGAAAGAGTGAAGACGCAGAGTCCTGTTGAGTGTGGGGTTGCGTAAAGGCTCCCCCAGGGAGTTCAGGTGTACCCAAAGGCTTCCGCTGAGAGCACTTTTTGATGGCAGAAAGTGGCACCGTACGTGTTTTTTCGGGTCTAACTCGGGTTGAGCTTCTTGTTGCGGTTAGGGTTATGTTTAGGGTTGTTAGGAAAGAGTGAAGACGCAGAGTCCTGTTGAGTGTGGGGTTGCGTAAAGGCTCCCCCAGGGAGTTCAGGTGTACCCAAAGGCTTCCGCTGAGAGCACTTTTGGATGGCAGAAAGTGGCACCGTACGTGTTTTTTCGGGTCTAACTCGGGTTCAGCTTCTTGTTGCGGTTAGGGTTATGTTTAGGGTTGTTAGGAAAGAGTGAAGACGCAGAGTCCTGTTGAGTGTGGGGTTGCGTAAAGGCTCCCCCAGGGAGTTCAGGTGTACCCAAAGGCTTCCGCTGAGAGCACTTTTTGATGGCAGAAAGTGGCACCGTACGTGTTTTTTCGGGTCTAACTCGGGTTCAGCTTCTTGTTGCGGTTAGGGTTATGTTTAGGGTTGTTAGGAAAGAGTGAAGACGCAGAGTCCTGTTGAGTGTGGGGTTGTGTAAAGGCTCCCCCAGGGAGTTCAGGTGTACCCAAAGGCTTCCGCTGAGAGCACTTTTTGATGGCAGAAAGTGGCACCGTACGTGTTTTTTCGGGTCTAACTCGGGTTGAGCTTCTTGTTCCTGTTAGGGTTATGTTTAGGGTTGTTAGGAAAGAGTGAAGACGCAGAGTCCTGTTGAGTGTGGGGTTGCGTAAAGGCTCCCCCAGGGAGTTCAGGTGTACCCAAAGGCTTCCGCTGAGAGCACTTTTGGATGGCAGAAAGTGGCACCGTACGTGTTTTTTCGGGTCTAACTCGGGTTCAGCTTCTTGTTGCGGTTAGGGTTATGTTTAGGGTTGTTAGGAAAGAGTGAAGACGCAGAGTCCTGTTGAGTGTGGGGTTGCGTAAAGGCTCCCCCAGGGAGTTCAGGTGTACCCAAAGGCTTCCGCTGAGAGCACTTTTTGATGGCAGAAAGTGGCACCGTACGTGTTTTTTCGTGTCTAACTCGGGTTCAGCTTCTTGTTGCGGTTAGGGTTATGTTTAGGGTTGTTAGGAAAGAGTGAAGACGCAGAGTCCTGTTGAGTGTGAGGTTGCGTAAAGGCTCCCCCAGGGAGTTCAGGTGTACCCAAAGGCTTCCGCTGAGAGCACTTTTTGATGGCAGAAAGTGGCACCGTACGTGTTTTTTCGGGTCTAACTCGGGTTCAGCTTCTTGTTGCGGTTAGGGTTATGTTAAGGGTTGTTAGGAAAGAGTGAAGACGCAGAGTCCTGTTGACTGTGCGGTTGCGTAAAGGCTCCCCCAGGGAGTTCAGGTGTACCCAAAGGCTTCCGCTGAGAGCACTTTTGGATGGCAGAAAGTGGCACCGTACGTGTTTTTTCGGGTCTAACTCGGGTTCAGCTTCTTGTTGCGGTTAGGGTTATGTTTAGGGTTGTTAGGAAAGAGTGAAGACGCAGAGTCCTGTTGAGTGTGGGGTTGCGTAAAGGCTCCCCCAGGGAGTTCAGGTGTACCCAAAGGCTTCCGCTGAGAGCACTTTTTGATGGCAGAAAGTGGCACCGTACGTGTTTTTTTGGGTCTAACTCGGGTTCAGCTTCTTGTTGCGGTTAGGGTTATGTTTAGGGTTGTTAGGAAAGAGTGAAGACGCAGAGTCCTGTTGAGTGTGGGGTTGCGTAAAGGCTCCCCCAGGGAGTTCAGGTGTACCCAAAGGCTTCCGCTGAGAGCACTTTTGGATGGCAGAAAGTGGCACCGTACGTGTTTTTTCGGGTCTAACTCGGGTTCAGCTTCTTGTTGCGGTTAGGGTTATGTTTAGGGTTGTTAGGAAAGAGTGAAGACGCAGAGTCCTGTTGAGTGTGGGGTTGCGTAAAGGCTCCCCCAGGGAGTTCAGGTGTACCCAAAGGCTTCCGCTGAGAGCACTTTTTGATGGCAGAAAGTGGCACCGTACGTGTTTTTTCGGGTCAAACTCGGGTTGAGCTTCTTGTTGCGGTTAGGGTTATGTTTAGGGTTGTTAGGAAAGAGTGAAGACGCAGAGTCCTGTTGAGTGTGGGGTTGCGTAAAGGCTCCCCCAGGGAGTTCACGTGTACCCAAAGGCTTCCGCTGAGAGCACTTTTTGATGGCAGAAAGATGCACCGTACGTGTTTTTTCGGGTCTAACTCGGGTTCAGCTTCTTGTTCCTGTTAGGGTTATGTTTAGGGTTGTTAGGAAAGAGTGAAGACGCAGAGTCCTGTTGAGTGTGGGGTTGCGTAAAGGCTCCCCCAGGGAGTTCAGGTGTACCCAAAGGCTTCCGCTGAGAGCACTTTTTGATGGCAGAAAGTGGCACCGTACGTGTTTTTTCGGGTCTAACTCGGGTTCAGCTTCTTGTTGCAGTTAGGGTTATGTTTAGGGTTGTTAGGAAAGAGTGAAGACGCAGAGTCCTGTTGAGTGTGGGGTTGCGTAAAGGCTCCCCCAGGGAGTTCAGGTGTACCCAAAGGCTTCCGCTGAGAGCACTTTTTGATGGCAGAAAGTGGCACCGTACGTGTTTTTTCGGGTCTAACTCGGGTTGAGCTTCTTGTTGCGGTTAGGGTTATGTTTAGGGTTGTTAGGAAAGAGTGAAGACGCAGAGTCCTGTTGAGTGTGAGGTTGCGTAAAGGCTCCCCCAGGGAGTTCAGGTGTACCCAAAGGCTTCCGCTGAGAGCACTTTTTGATGGCAGAAAGTGGCACCGTACGTGTTTTTTCGGGTCTAACTCGGGTTCAGCTTCTTGTTGCGGTTAGGGTTATGTTTAGGGTTGTTAGGAAAGAGTGAAGACGCAGAGTCCTGTTGAGTGTGGGGTTGCGTAAAGGCTCCCCCAGGGAGTTCAGGTGTACCCAAAGGCTTCCGCTGAGAGCACTTTTTGATGGCAGAAAGTGGCACCGTACGTGTTTTTTCGGGTCTAACTCGGGTTCAGCTTCTTGTTGCGGTTAGGGTTATGTTTAGGGTTGTTAGGAAAGAGCGAAGACGCAGAGTCCTGTTGAGTGTGGGGTTGCGTAAAGGCTCCCCCAGGGAGTTCAGGAAAACCCAAAGGCTTCCGCTGAGAGCACTTTTGGATGGCAGAAAGTGGCACCGTACGTGTTTTTTCGGGTCTAACTCGGGTTGAGCTTCTTGTTGCGGTTAGGGTTATGTTTAGGGTTGTTAGGAAAGAGTGAAGACGCAGAGTCCTGTTGAGTGTGGGGTTGCGTAAAGGCTCCCCCAGGGAGTTCAGGTGTACCCAAAGGCTTCCGCTGAGAGCACTTTTTGATGGCAGAAAGTGGCACCGTACGTGTTTTTTCGGGTCTAACTCGGGTTCAGCTTCTTGTTGCGGTTAGGGTTATGTTTAGGGTTGTTAGGAAAGAGTGAAGACGCAGAGTCCTGTTGAGTGTGGGGTTGCGTAAAGGCTCCCCCAGGGAGTTCAGGTGTACCCAAAGGCTTCCGCTGAGAGCACTTTTTGATGGCAGAAAGTGGCACCGTACGTGTTTTTTCGGGTCTAACTCGGGTTCAGCTTCTTGTTGCGGTTAGGGTTATGTTTAGGGTTGTTAGGAAAGAGTGAAGACGCAGAGTCCTGTTGAGTGTGGGGTTGCGTAAAGGCTCCCCCAGGGAGTTCACGTGTACCCAAAGGCTTCCGCTGAGAGCACTTTTTGATGGCAGAAAGTGGCACCGTACGTGTTTTTTCGGGTCTAACTCGGGTTCAGCTTCTTGTTGCGGTTAGGGTTATGTTTAGGGTTGTTAGGAAAGAGTGAAGACGCAGAGTCCTGTTGAGTGTGGGGTTGCGTAAAGGCTCCGCCAGGGAGTTCAGGTGTACCCAAAGGCTTCCGCTGAGAGCACTTTTTGATGGCAGAAAGTGGCACCGTACGTGTTTTTTCGGGTCTAACTCGGGTTCAGCTTCTTGTTGCGGTTAGGGTTATGTTTAGGGTTGTTAGGAAAGAGTGAAGACGCAGAGTCCTGTTGAGTGTGGGGTTGCGTAAAGGCTCCCCCAGGGAGTTCACGTGTACCCAAAGGCTTCCGCTGAGAGCACTTTTTGATGGCAGAAAGTGGCACCGTACGTGTTTTTTCGGGTCTAACTCGGGTTCAGCTTCTTGTTGCGGTTAGGGTTATGTTTAGGGTTGTTAGGAAAGAGCGAAGACGCAGAGTCCTGTTGAGTGTGGGGTTGCGTAAAGGCTCCCCCAGGGAGTTCAGGTGTACCCAAAGGCTTCCGCTGAGAGCACTTTTGGATGGCAGAAAGTGGCACCGTACGTGTTTTTTCGGGTCTAACTCGGGTTGAGCTTCTTGTTGCGGTTAGGGTTATGTTTAGGGTTGTTAGGAAAGAGTGAAGACGCAGAGTCCTGTTGAGTGTGGGGTTGCGTAAAGGCTCCCCCAGGGAGTTCAGGTGTACCCAAAGGCTTCCGCTGAGAGCACTTTTTGATGGCAGAAAGTGGCACCGTACGTGTTTTTTCGGGTCTAACTCGGGTTCAGCTTCTTGTTGCGGTTAGGGTTATGTTTAGGGTTGTTAGGAAAGAGTGAAGACGCAGAGTCCTGTTGAGTGTGGGGTTGCGTAAAGGCTCCCCCAGGGAGTTCAGGTGTACCCAAAGGCTTCCGCTGAGAGCACTTTTTGATGGCAGAAAGTGGCACCGTACGTGTTTTTTCGGGTCTAACTCGGGTTCAGCTTCTTGTTGCGGTTAGGGTTATGTTTAGGGTTGTTAGGAAAGAGTGAAGACGCAGAGTCCTGTTGAGTGTGGGGTTGCGTAAAGGCTCCCCCAGGGAGTTCAGGTGTACCCAAAGGCTTCCGCTGAGAGCACTTTTTGATGGCAGAAAGTGGCACCGTACGTGTTTTTTCGGGTCTAACTCGGGTTCAGCTTCTTGTTGCGGTTAGGGTTATGTTTAGGGTTGTTAGGAAAGAGTGAAGACGCAGAGTCCTGTTGAGTGTGGGGTTGCGTAAAGGCTCCCCCAGGGAGTTCAGGTGTACCCAAAGGCTTCCGCTGAGAGCACTTTTTGATGGCAGAAAGTGGCACCGTACGTGTTTTTTCGGGTCTAACTCGGGTTCAGCTTCTTGTTGCGGTTAGGGTTATGTTTAGGGTTGTTAGGAAAGAGTGAAGACGCAGAGTCCTGTTGAGTGTGGGGTTGCGTAAAGGCTCCCCCAGGGAGTTCAGGTGTACCCAAAGGCTTCCGCTGAGAGCACTTTTTGATGGCAGAAAGTGGCACCGTACGTGTTTTTTCGGGTCTAACTCGGGTTGAGCTTCTTGTTGCGGTTAGGGTTATGTTTAGGGTTGTTAGGAAAGAGTGAAGACGCAGAGTCCTGTTGAGTGTGGGGTTGCGTAAAGGCTCCCCCAGGGAGTTCAGGTGTACCCAAAGGCTTCCGCTGAGAGCACTTTTTGATGGCAGAAAGTGGCACCGTACGTGTTTTTTCGGGTCTAACTCGGGTTCAGCTTCTTGTTGCGGTTAGGGTTATGTTTAGGGTTGTTAGGAAAGAGTGAAGACGCAGAGTCCTGTTGATTGTGGGGTTGCGTAAAGGCTCCCCCAAGGGAGTTCAGGTGTACCCAAAGGCTTCCGCTGAGAGCACTTTTGGATGGCAGAAAGTGGCACCCTACGTGTTTTTTCGGGTCTAACTCGGGTTCAGCTTCTTGTTGCGGTTAGGGTTATGTTTAGGGTTGTTAGGAAAGAGTGAAGACGCAGAGTCCTGTTGAGTGTGGGGTTGCGTTAAGGATCCCCCAGGGAGTTCACGTGTACCCAAAGGCTTCCGCTGAGAGCACTTTTGGATGGCAGAAAGTGGCACCGTACGTGTTTTTTCGGGTCTAACTCGGGTTCAGCTTCTTGTTGCGGTTAGGGTTATGTTTAGGGTTGTTAGGAAAGAGTGAAGACGCAGAGTCCTGTTGAGTGTGGGGTTGCGTAAAGGCTCCCCCAGGGAGTTCAGGTGTACCCAAAGGCTTCCGCTGAGAGCACTTTTTGATGGCAGAAAGTGGCACCGTACGTGTTTTTTCGGGTCTAACTCGGGTTGAGCTTCTTGTTGCGGTTAGGGTTATGTTTAGGGTTGTTAGGAAAGAGTGAAGACGCAGAGTCCTGTTGAGTGTGGGGTTGCGTAAAGGCTCCCCCAGGGAGTTCAGGTGTACCCAAAGGCTTCCGCTGAGAGCACTTTTGGATGGCAGAAAGTGGCACCGTACGTGTTTTTTCGGGTCTAACTCGGGATTCAGCTTCTTGTTGCGGTTAGGGTTATGTTTAGGGTTGTTAGGAAAGAGCGAAGACGCAGAGTCCTGTTGAGTGTGGGGTTGCGTAAAGGCTCCCCCAGGGAGTTCAGGTGTACCCAAAGGCTTCCGCTGAGAGCACTTTTTGATGGCAGAAAGTGGCACCGTACGTGTTTTTTCGGGTCTAACTCGGGTTGAGCTTCTTGTTCCTGTTAGGGTTATGTTTAGGGTTGTTAGGAAAGAGTGAAGACGCAGAGTCCTGTTGAGTGTGGGGTTGCGTAAAGGCTCCCCCAGGGAGTTCAGGTGTACCCAAAGGCTTCCGCTGAGAGCACTTTTGGATGGCAGAAAGTGGCACCGTACGTGTTTTTTCGGGTCTAACTCGGGTTCAGCTTCTTGTTGCGGTTAGGGTTATGTTTAGGGTTGTTAGGAAAGAGTGAAGACGCAGAGTCCTGTTGAGTGTGGGGTTGCGTAAAGGCTCCCCCAGGGAGTTCAGGTGTACCCAAAGGCTTCCGCTGAGAGCACTTTTTGATGGCAGAAAGTGGCACCGTACGTGTTTTTTCGGGTCTAACTCGGGTTCAGCTTCTTGTTGCGGTTAGGGTTATGTTTAGGGTTGTTAGGAAAGAGTGAAGACGCAGAGTCCTGTTGAGTGTGAGGTTGCGTAAAGGCTCCCCCAGGGAGTTCAGGTGTACCCAAAGGCTTCCGCTGAGAGCACTTTTTGATGGCAGAAAGTGGCACCGTACGTGTTTTTTCGGGTCTAACTCGGGTTCAGCTTCTTGTTGCGGTTAGGGTTATGTTTAGGGTTGTTAGGAAAGAGTGAAGACGCAGAGTCCTGTTGACTGTGCGGTTGCGTAAAGGCTCCCCCAGGGAGTTCAGGTGTACCCAAAGGCTTCCGCTGAGAGCACTTTTGGATGGCAGAAAGTGGCACCGTACGTGTTTTTTCGGGTCTAACTCGGGTTCAGCTTCTTGTTGCGGTTAGGGTTATGTTTAGGGTTGTTAGGAAAGAGTGAAGACGCAGAGTCCTGTTGAGTGTGGGGTTGCGTAAAGGCTCCCCCAGGGAGTTCAGGTGTACCCAAAGGCTTCCGCTGAGAGCACTTTTTGATGGCAGAAAGTGGCACCGTACGTGTTTTTTCGGGTCTAACTCGGGTTCAGCTTCTTGTTGCGGTTAGGGTTATGTTTAGGGTTGTTAGGAAAGAGTGAAGACGCAGAGTCCTGTTGAGTGTGGGGTTGCGTAAAGGCTCCCCCAGGGAGTTCAGGTGTACCCAAAGGCTTCCGCTGAGAGCACTTTTTGATGGCAGAAAGTGGCACCGTACGTGTTTTTTCGGGTCTAACTCGGGTTCAGCTTCTTGTTGCGGTTAGGGTTATGTTTAGGGTTGTTAGGAAAGAGTGAAGACGCAGAGTCCTGTTGAGTGTGGGGTTGCGTAAAGGCTCCCCCAGGGAGTTCAGGTGTACCCAAAGGCTTCCGCTGAGAGCACTTTTTGATGGCAGAAAGTGGCACCGTACGTGTTTTTTCGGGTCAAACTCGGGTTGAGCTTCTTGTTGCGGTTAGGGTTATGTTTAGGGTTGTTAGGAAAGAGTGAAGACGCAGAGTCCTGTTGAGTGTGGGGTTGCGTAAAGGCTCCCCCAGGGAGTTCACGTGTACCCAAAGGCTTCCGCTGAGAGCACTTTTTGATGGCAGAAAGATGCACCGTACGTGTTTTTTCGGGTCTAACTCGGGTTGAGCTTCTTGTTCCTGTTAGGGTTATGTTTAGGGTTGTTAGGAAAGAGTGAAGACGCAGAGTCCTGTTGAGTGTGGGGTTGCGTAAAGGCTCCCCCAGGGAGTTCAGGTGTACCCAAAGGCTTCCGCTGAGAGCACTTTTTGATGGCAGAAAGTGGCACCGTACGTGTTTTTTCGGGTCTAACTCGGGTTCAGCTTCTTGTTGCAGTTAGGGTTATGTTTAGGGTTGTTAGGAAAGAGTGAAGACGCAGAGTCCTGTTGAGTGTGGGGTTGCGTAAAGGCTCCCCCAGGGAGTTCAGGTGTACCCAAAGGCTTCCGCTGAGAGCACTTTTTGATGGCAGAAAGTGGCACCGTACGTGTTTTTTCGGGTCTAACTCGGGTTGAGCTTCTTGTTGCGGTTAGGGTTATGTTTAGGGTTGTTAGGAAAGAGTGAAGACGCAGAGTCCTGTTGAGTGTGAGGTTGCGTAAAGGCTCCCCCAGGGAGTTCAGGTGTACCCAAAGGCTTCCGCTGAGAGCACTTTTTGATGGCAGAAAGTGGCACCGTACGTGTTTTTTCGGGTCTAACTCGGGTTCAGCTTCTTGTTGCGGTTAGGGTTATGTTTAGGGTTGTTAGAAAGAGTGAGACGCAGAGTCCTGTTGACTGCTCCCAGGGTTCAGGTGTACCCAAGGCTTCCGCTGAGAGCACTTTTGGATGGCAGAAAGTGGCACCGTACGTGTTTTTTCGGGTCTAACTCGGGTTCAGCTTCTTGTTGCGGTTAGGGTTATGTTTAGGGTTGTTAGGAAAGAGCGAAGACGCAGAGTCCTGTTGAGTGTGGGGTTGCGTAAAGGCTCCCCCAGGGAGTTCAGGAAAACCCAAAGGCTTCCGCTGAGAGCACTTTTGGATGGCAGAAAGTGGCACCGTACGTGTTTTTTCGGGTCTAACTCGGGTTGAGCTTCTTGTTGCGGTTAGGTTGTTAGGGTGTTAGAAAGTCTGAGAGCACTTTTTGATGGCAGAAAGTGGCACCGTACGTGTTTTTTCGGTCTAACTCGGGTTCAGCTTCTTGTTGCGGTTAGGGTTATGTTTAGGGTTGTTAGGAAAGAGTGAAGACGCAGAGTCCTGTTGAGTGTGGGGTTGCGTAAAGGCTCCCCCAGGGAGTTCAGGAAAACCCAAAGGCTTCCGCTGAGAGCACTTTTGGATGGCAGAAAGTGGCACCGTACGTGTTTTTTCGGGTCTAACTCGGGTTGAGCTTCTTGTTGCGGTTAGGGTTATGTTTAGGGTTGTTAGGAAAGAGTGAAGACGCAGAGTCCTGTTGAGTGT
>NW_027663497.1:0-5000 GCF_964034855.1 Anser brachyrhynchus | reverse complement strand
GTACCCAAAGGCTTCCGCTGAGAGCACTTTTTGATGGCAGAAAGTGGCACCGTACGTGTTTTTTCGGGTCTAACTCGGGTTCAGCTTCTTGTTGCGGTTAGGGTTATGTTTAGGGTTGTTAGGAAAGAGTGAAGACGCAGAGTCCTGTTGAGTGCGGGGTTGCGTAAAGGCTCCCCCAGGGAGTTCAGGTGTACCCAAAGGCTTCCGCTGAGAGCACTTTTTGATGGCAGAAAGTGGCACCGTACGTGTTTTTTCGGGTCTAACTCGGGTTCAGCTTCTTGTTGCGGTTAGGGTTATGTTTAGGGTTGTTAGGAAAGAGTGAAGACGCAGAGTCCTGTTGAGTGTGCGGTTGCGTAAAGGCTCCCCCAGGGAGTTCAGGTGTACCCAAAGGCTTCCGCTGAGAGCACTTTTTGATGGCAGAAAGTGGCATCGTACGTGTTTTTTCGGGTCTAACTCGGGTTCAGCTTCTTGTTGCGGTTAGGGTTATGTTTAGGGTTGTTAGGAAAGAGCGAAGACGCAGAGTCCTGTTGAGTGTGCGGTTGCGTAAAGGCTCCCCCAGGGAGTTCAGGTGTACCCAAAGGCTTCCGCTGAGAGCACTTTTTGATGGCAGAAAGTGGCACCGTACGTGTTTTTTCGGGTCTAACTCGGGTTCAGCTTCTTGTTGCGGTTAGGGTTATGTTTAGGGTTGTTAGGAAAGAGTGAAGACGCAGAGTCCTGTTGAGTGTGGGGTTGCGTAAAGGCTCCCCCAGGGAGTTCAGGTGTACCCAAAGGCTTCCGCTGAGAGCACTTTTGGATGGCAGAAAGTGGCACCGTACGTGTTTTTTCGGGTCTAACTCGGGTTCAGCTTCTTGTTGCGGTTAGGGTTATGTTTAGGGTTGTTAGGAAAGAGTGAAGACGCAGAGTCCTGTTGAGTGTGGGGTTGCGTAAAGGCTCCCCCAGGGAGTTCAGGTGTACCCAAAGGCTTCCGCTGAGAGCACTTTTTGATGGCAGAAAGTGGCACCGTACGTGTTTTTTCGGGTCTAACTCGGGTTCAGCTTCTTGTTGCGGTTAGGGTTATGTTTAGGGTTGTTAGGAAAGAGTGAAGACGCAGAGTCCTGTTGAGTGTGGGGTTGCGTAAAGGCTCCCCCAGGGAGTTCAGGTGTACCCAAAGGCTTCCGCTGAGAGCACTTTTTGATGGCAGAAAGTGGCACCGTACGTGTTTTTTCGGGTCTAACTCGGGTTCAGCTTCTTGTTGCGGTTAGGGTTATGTTTAGGGTTGTTAGGAAAGAGTGAAGACGCAGAGTCCTGTTGAGTGTGGGGTTGCGTAAAGGCTCCGCCAGGGAGTTCAGGTGTACCCAAAGGCTTCCGCTGAGAGCACTTTTTGATGGCAGAAAGTGGCACCGTACGTGTTTTTTCGGGTCTAACTCGGGTTCAGCTTCTTGTTGCGGTTAGGGTTATGTTTAGGGTTGTTAGGAAAGAGTGAAGACGCAGAGTCCTGTTGAGTGTGGGGTTGCGTAAAGGCTCCCCCAGGGAGTTCAGGTGTACCCAAAGGCTTCCGCTGAGAGCACTTTTTGATGGCAGAAAGTGGCACCGTACGTGTTTTTTCGGGTCTAACTCGGGTTCAGCTTCTTGTTGCGGTTAGGGTTATGTTTAGGGTTGTTAGGAAAGAGTGAAGACGCAGAGTCCTGTTGAGTGTGGGGTTGCGTAAAGGCTCCCCCAGGGAGTTCAGGTGTACCCAAAGGCTTCCGCTGAGAGCACTTTTTGATGGCAGAAAGTGGCACCGTACGTGTTTTTTCGGGTCTAACTCGGGTTCAGCTTCTTGTTGCGGTTAGGGTTATGTTTAGGGTTGTTAGGAAAGAGTGAAGACGCAGAGTCCTGTTGAGTGTGGGGTTGCGTAAAGGCTCCCCCAGGGAGTTCAGGTGTACCCAAAGGCTTCCGCTGAGAGCACTTTTTGATGGCAGAAAGTGGCACCGTACGTGTTTTTTCGGGTCTAACTCGGGTTCAGCTTCTTGTTGCGGTTAGGGTTATGTTTAGGGTTGTTAGGAAAGAGTGAAGACGCAGAGTCCTGTTGAGTGTGGGGTTGCGTAAAGGCTCCCCCAGGGAGTTCAGGTGTACCCAAAGGCTTCCGCTGAGAGCACTTTTTGATGGCAGAAAGTGGCACCGTACGTGTTTTTTCGGGTCTAACTCGGGTTCAGCTTCTTGTTGCGGTTAGGGTTATGTTTAGGGTTGTTAGGAAAGAGTGAAGACGCAGAGTCCTGTTGAGTGTGGGGTTGCGTAAAGGCTCCCCCAGGGAGTTCAGGTGTACCCAAAGGCTTCCGCTGAGAGCACTTTTTGATGGCAGAAAGTGGCACCGTACGTGTTTTTTCGGGTCTAACTCGGGTTCAGCTTCTTGTTGCGGTTAGGGTTATGTTTAGGGTTGTTAGGAAAGAGTGAAGACGCAGAGTCCTGTTGAGTGTGGGGTTGCGTAAAGGCTCCCCCAGGGAGTTCAGGTGTACCCAAAGGCTTCCGCTGAGAGCACTTTTTGATGGCAGAAAGTGGCACCGTACGTGTTTTTTCGGGTCTAACTCGGGTTCAGCTTCTTGTTGCGGTTAGGGTTATGTTTAGGGTTGTTAGGAAAGAGTGAAGACGCAGAGTCCTGTTGAGTGTGGGGTTGCGTAAAGGCTCCCCCAGGGAGTTCAGGTGTACCCAAAGGCTTCCGCTGAGAGCACTTTTTGATGGCAGAAAGTGGCACCGTACGTGTTTTTTCGGGTCTAACTCGGGTTCAGCTTCTTGTTGCGGTTAGGGTTATGTTTAGGGTTGTTAGGAAAGAGTGAAGACGCAGAGTCCTGTTGAGTGTGGGGTTGCGTAAAGGCTCCCCCAGGGAGTTCAGGTGTACCCAAAGGCTTCCGCTGAGAGCACTTTTTGATGGCAGAAAGTGGCACCGTACGTGTTTTTTCGGGTCTAACTCGGGTTCAGCTTCTTGTTGCGGTTAGGGTTATGTTTAGGGTTGTTAGGAAAGAGTGAAGACGCAGAGTCCTGTTGAGTGTGGGGTTGCGTAAAGGCTCCCCCAGGGAGTTCAGGTGTACCCAAAGGCTTCCGCTGAGAGCACTTTTTGATGGCAGAAAGTGGCACCGTACGTGTTTTTTCGGGTCTAACTCGGGTTCAGCTTCTTGTTGCGGTTAGGGTTATGTTTAGGGTTGTTAGGAAAGAGTGAAGACGCAGAGTCCTGTTGAGTGTGGGGTTGCGTAAAGGCTCCCCCAGGGAGTTCAGGTGTACCCAAAGGCTTCCGCTGAGAGCACTTTTTGATGGCAGAAAGTGGCACCGTACGTGTTTTTTCGGGTCTAACTCGGGTTCAGCTTCTTGTTGCGGTTAGGGTTATGTTTAGGGTTGTTAGGAAAGAGTGAAGACGCAGAGTCCTGTTGAGTGTGGGGTTGCGTAAAGGCTCCCCAGGGAGTTCAGGTGTACCCAAAGGCTTCCGCTGAGAGCACTTTTTGATGGCAGAAAGTGGCACCGTACGTGTTTTTTCGGGTCTAACTCGGGTTCAGCTTCTTGTTGCGGTTAGGGTTATGTTTAGGGTTGTTAGGAAAGAGTGAAGACGCAGAGTCCTGTTGAGTGTGGGGTTGCGTAAAGGCTCCCCCAGGGAGTTCAGGTGTACCCAAAGGCTTCCGCTGAGAGCACTTTTTGATGGCAGAAAGTGGCACCGTACGTGTTTTTTCGGGTCTAACTCGGGTTCAGCTTCTTGTTGCGGTTAGGGTTATGTTTAGGGTTGTTAGGAAAGAGTGAAGACGCAGAGTCCTGTTGAGTGTGGGGTTGCGTAAAGGCTCCCCCAGGGAGTTCAGGTGTACCCAAAGGCTTCCGCTGAGAGCACTTTTTGATGGCAGAAAGTGGCACCGTACGTGTTTTTTCGGGTCTAACTCGGGTTCAGCTTCTTGTTGCGGTTAGGGTTATGTTTAGGGTTGTTAGGAAAGAGTGAAGACGCAGAGTCCTGTTGAGTGTGGGGTTGCGTAAAGGCTCCCCCAGGGAGTTCAGGTGTACCCAAAGGCTTCCGCTGAGAGCACTTTTTGATGGCAGAAAGTGGCACCGTACGTGTTTTTTCGGGTCTAACTCGGGTTCAGCTTCTTGTTGCGGTTAGGGTTATGTTTAGGGTTGTTAGGAAAGAGTGAAGACGCAGAGTCCTGTTGAGTGTGGGGTTGCGTAAAGGCTCCCCCAGGGAGTTCAGGTGTACCCAAAGGCTTCCGCTGAGAGCACTTTTTGATGGCAGAAAGTGGCACCGTACGTGTTTTTTTCGGGTCTAACTCGGGTTCAGCTTCTTGTTGCGGTTAGGGTTATGTTTAGGGTTGTTAGGAAAGAGTGAAGACGCAGAGTCCTGTTGAGTGTGGGGTTGCGTAAAGGCTCCCCCAGGGAGTTCAGGTGTACCCAAAGGCTTCCGCTGAGAGCACTTTTTGATGGCAGAAAGTGGCACCGTACGTGTTTTTTTCGGGTCTAACTCGGGTTGAGCTTCTTGTTGCGGTTAGGGTTATGTTTAGGGTTGTTAGGAAAGAGTGAAGACGCAGAGTCCTGTTGAGTGTGGGGTTGCGTAAAGGCTCCCCCAGGGAGTTCACGTGTACCAAAGGCTTCCGCTGAGAGCACTTTTTGATGGCAGAAAGTGGCACCGTACGTGTTTTTTCGGGTCTAACTCGGGTTCAGCTTCTTGTTGCGGTTAGGGTTATGTTTAGGGTTGTTAGGAAAGAGTGAAGACGCAGAGTCCTGTTGAGTGTGGGGTTGCGTAAAGGCTCCCCAGGAGTTCAGGTGTACCCAAAGGCTTCCGCTGAGAGCACTTTTTGATGGCAGAAAGTGGCACCGTACGTGTTTTTTCGGGTCTAACTCGGGTTGAGCTTCTTGTTGCGGTTAGGGTTATGTTTAGGGTTGTTAGGAAAGAGTGAAGACGCAGAGTCCTGTTGAGTGTGGGGTTGCGTAAAGGCTCCCCAGGGAGTTCAGGTGTACCCAAAGGCTTCCGCTGAGAGCACTTTTTGATGGCAGAAAGTGGCACCGTACGTGTTTTT
>NW_027663498.1:0-10653 GCF_964034855.1 Anser brachyrhynchus | reverse complement strand
AACCCTAACCGCAACAAGAAGCTGAACCCGAGTTGGACCCGAAAAAACACGTACGGTGCCACTTTCTGCCATCCAAAAGTGCTCTCAGCGGAAGCCTTTGGGTACACCTGAACTCCCTGGGGGAGCCTTTACGCAACCCCACACTCAACAGGACTCTGCGTCTTCACTCTTTCCTAACAACCCTAAACATAACCCTAACCGCAACAAGAAGCTGAACCCGAGTTAGACCCGAAAAAACACGTACGGTGCCACTTTCTGCCATCAAAAAGTGCTCTCAGCGGAAGCCTTTGGGTACACGTGAACTCCCTGGGGGAGCCTTTACGCAACCCCACACTCAACAGGACTCTGCGTTTTCACTCTTTCCTAACAACCCTAAACATAACCCTAACCGCAACAAGAAGCTGAACCCGAGTTAGACCCGAAAAAACACGTACGGTGCCACTTTCTGCCATCAAAAAGTGCTCTCAGCGGAAGCCTTTGGGTACACCTGAACTCCCTGGGGGAGCCTTTACGCAACCCCACACTCAACAGGACTCTGCGTCTTCACTCTTTCCTAACAACCCTAAACATAACCCTAACCGCAACAAGAAGCTGAACCCGAGTTAGACCCGAAAAAACACGTACGGTGCCACTTTCTGCCATCAAAAAGTGCTCTCAGCGGAAGCCTTTGGGTACACCTGAACTCCCTGGGGGAGCCTTTACGCAACCCCACACTCAACAGGACTCTGCGTCTTCACTCTTTCCTAACAACCCTAAACATAACCCTAACCGCAACAAGAAGCTGAACCCGAGTTAGACCCGAAAAAACACGTACGGTGCCACTTTCTGCCATCAAAAAGTGCTCTCAGCGGAAGCCTTTGGGTACACCTGAACTCCCTGGGGGAGCCTTTACGCAACCCCACACTCAACAGGACTCTGCGTCTTCGCTCTTTCCTAACAACCCTAAACATAACCCTAACCGCAACAAGAAGCTGAACCCGAGTTAGACCCGAAAAAACACGTACGGTGCCACTTTCTGCCATCAAAAAGTGCTCTCAGCGGAAGCCTTTGGGTACACCTGAACTCCCTGGGGGAGCCTTTACGCAACCCCACACTCAACAGGACTCTGCGTCTTCACTCTTTCCTAACAACCCTAAACATAACCCTAACCGCAACAAGAAGCTCAACCCGAGTTAGACCCGAAAAAACACGTACGGTGCCACTTTCTGCCATCAAAAAGTGCTCTCAGCGGAAGCCTTTGGGTACACCTGAACTCCCTGGGGGAGCCTTTACGCAACCCCACACTCAACAGGACTCTGCGTCTTCACTCTTTCCTAACAACCCTAAACATAACCCTAACCGCAACAAGAAGCTGAACCCGAGTTAGACCCGAAAAAACACGTACGGTGCCACTTTCTGCCATCCAAAAGTGCTCTCAGCGGAAGCCTTTGGGTACACCTGAACTCCCTGGGGGAGCCTTTACGCAACCCCACACTCAACAGGACTCTGCGTCTTCACTCTTTCCTAACAACCCTAAACATAACCCTAACCGCAACAAGAAGCTGAACCCGAGTTAGACCCGAAAAAACACGTACGGTGCCACTTTCTGCCATCAAAAAGTGCTCTCAGCGGAAGCCTTTGGGTACACCTGAACTCCCTGGGGGAGCCTTTACGCAACCCCACACTCAACAGGACTCTGCGTCTTCACTCTTTCCTAACAACCCTAAACATAACCCTAACCGCAACAAGAAGCTGAACCCGAGTTAGACCCGAAAAAACACGTACGGTGCCACTTTCTGCCATCAAAAAGTGCTCTCAGCGGAAGCCTTTGGGTACACCTGAACTCCCTGGGGGAGCCTTTACGCAACCCCACACTCAACAGGACTCTGCGTCTTCACTCTTTCCTAACAACCCTAAACATAACCCTAACCGCAACAAGAAGCTCAACCCGAGTTAGACCCGAAAAAACACGTACGGTGCCACTTTCTGCCATCAAAAAGTGCTCTCAGCGGAAGTTTGGGTACACCTGAACTCCCTGGGGGAGCCTTTACGCAACCCCGCACTCAACAGGACTCTGCGTCTTCACTCTTTCCTAACAACCCTAAACATAACCCTAACCGCAACAAGAAGCTGAACCCGAGTTAGACCCGAAAAAACACGTACGGTACCACTTTCTGCCATCAAAAAGTGCTCTCAGCGGAAGCCTTTGGGTACACGTGAACTCCCTGGGGGAGCCTTTACGCAACCCCACACTCAACAGGACTCTGCGTCTTCACTCTTTCCTAACAACCCTAAACATAACCCTAACCGCAACAAGAAGCTGAACCCGAGTTAGACCCGAAAAAACACGTACGGTGCCACTTTCTGCCATCAAAAAGTGCTCTCAGCGGAAGCCTTTGGGTACACCTGAACTCCCTGGGGGAGCCTTTACGCAACCCCACACTCAACAGGACTCTGCGTCTTCACTCTTTCCTAACAACCCTAAACATAACCCTAACCGCAACAAGAAGCTGAACCCGAGTTAGACCCGAAAAAACACGTACGGTGCCACTTTCTGCCATCCAAAAGTGCTCTCAGCGGAAGCCTTTGGGTACACCTGAACTCCCTGGGGGAGCCTTTACGCAACCCCACACTCAACAGGACTCTGCGTCTTCACTCTTTCCTAACAACCCTAAACATAACCCTAACCGCAACAAGAAGCTGAACCCGAGTTAGACCCGAAAAAACACGTACGATGCCACTTTCTGCCATCAAAAAGTGCTCTCAGCGGAAGCCTTTGGGTACACCTGAACTCCCTGGGGGAGCCTTTACGCAACCGCACACTCAACAGGACTCTGCGTCTTCACTCTTTCCTAACAACCCTAAATATAACCCTAACCGCAACAAGAAGCTGAACCCGAGTTAGACCCGAAAAAACACGTACGGTGCCACTTTCTGCCATCAAAAAGTGCTCTCAGCGGAAGCCTTTGGGAACACCTGAACTCCCTGGGGGAGCCTTTACACAACCCCACACTCAACAGGACTCTGCGTCTTCACTCTTTCCTAACAACCCTAAACATAAGCCTAACCGGAACAAGAAGCTCAACCCGAGTTAGACCCGAAAAAACACGTACGGTGCCACTTTCTGCCATCAAAAAGTGCTCTCAGCGGAAGCCTTTGGGTACACCTGAACTCCCTGGGGGAGCCTTTACGCAACCCCACACTCAACAGGACTCTGCGTCTTCACTCTTTCCTAACAACCCTAAACATAACCCTAACCGCAACAAGAAGCTCAACCCGAGTTAGACCCGAAAAAACACGAACGGTGCCACTTTCTGCCATCAAAAAGTGCTCTCAGCGGAAGCCTTTGGGTACACCTGAACTCCCTGGGGGAGCCTTTACGCAACCCCACACTCAACAGGACTCTGCGTCTTCACTCTTTCCTAACAACCCTAAACATAACCCTAACCGCAACAAGAAGCTGAACCCGAGTTAGACCCGAAAAAACACGTACGGTGCCACTTTCTGCCATCAAAAAGTGCTCTCAGCGGAAGCCTTTGGGTACACCTGAACTCCCTGGGGGAGCCTTTACGCAACCCCACACTCAACAGGACTCTGCGTCTTCACTCTTTCCTAACAACCCTAAACATAACCCTAACCGCAACAAGAAGCTGAACCCGAGTTAGACCCGAAAAAACACGTACGGTGCCACTTTCTGCCATCAAAAAGTGCTCTCAGCGGAAGCCTTTGGGTACACCTGAACTCCCTGGGGGAGCCTTTACGCAACCCCACACTCAACAGGACTCTGCGTCTTCACTCTTTCCTAACAACCCTAAACATAACCCTAACCGCAACAAGAAGCTCAACCCGAGTTAGACCCGAAAAAACACGTACGGTGCCACTTTCTGCCATCAAAAAGTGCTCTCAGCGGAAGCCTTTGGGTACACCTGAACTCCCTGGGGGAGCCTTTACGCAACCCCACACTCAACAGGACTCTGCGTCTTCACTCTTTCCTAACAACCCTAAACATAACCCTAACCGCAACAAGAAGCTGAACCCGAGTTAGACCCGAAAAAACACGTACGGTGCCACTTTCTGCCATCAAAAAGTGCTCTCAGCGGAAGCCTTTGGGAACACCTGAACTCCCTGGGGGAGCCTTTACGCAACCCCACACTCAACAGGACTCTGCGTCTTCACTCTTTCCTAACAACCCTAAACATAACCCTAACCGCAACAAGAAGCTGAACCCGAGTTAGACCCGAAAAAACACGTACGGTGCCACTTTCTGCCATCAAAAAGTGCTCTCAGCGGAAGCCTTTGGGTACACCTGAACTCCCTGGGGGAGCCTTTACGCAACCCCACACTCAACAGGACTCTGCGTCTTCACTCTTTCCTAACAACCCTAAACATAACCCTAACCGCAACAAGAAGCTGAACCCGAGTTAGACCCGAAAAAACACGTACGGTGCCACTTTCTGCCATCAAAAAGTGCTCTCAGCGGAAGCCTTTGGGTACACCTGAACTCCCTGGGGGAGCCTTTACGCAACCCCACACTCAACAGGACTCTGCGTCTTCACTCTTTCCTAACAACCCTAAACATAACCCTAACCGCAACAAGAAGCTGAACCCGAGTTAGACCCGAAAAAACACGTACGGTGCCACTTTCTGCCATCAAAAAGTGCTCTCAGCGGAAGCCTTTGGGTACACGTGAACTCCCTGGGGGAGCCTTTACGCAACCCCACACTCAACAGGACTCTGCGTCTTCACTCTTTCCTAACAACCCTAAACATAACCCTAACCGCAACAAGAAGCTGAACCCGAGTTAGACCCGAAAAAACACGTACGGTGCCACTTTCTGCCATCAAAAAGTGCTCTCAGCGGAAGCCTTTGGGTACACCTGAACTCCCTGGGGGAGCCTTTACGCAACCCCACACTCAACAGGACTCTGCGTCTTCACTCTTTCCTAACAACCCTAAACATAACCCTAACCGCAACAAGAAGCTGAACCCGAGTTAGACCCGAAAAAACACGTACGGTGCCACTTTCTGCCATCAAAAAGTGCTCTCAGCGGAAGCCTTTGGGAACACCTGAACTCCCTGGGGGAGCCTTTACGCAACCCCACACTCAACAGGACTCTGCGTCTTCACTCTTTCCTAACAACCCTAAACATAACCCTAACCGCAACAAGAAGCTGAACCCGAGTTAGACCCGAAAAAACACGTACGGTGCCACTTTCTGCCATCAAAAAGTGCTCTCAGCGGAAGCCTTTGGGTACACCTGAACTCCCTGGGGGAGCCTTTACGCAACCCCACACTCAACAGGACTCTGCGTCTTCACTCTTTCCTAACAACCCTAAACATAACCCTAACCGCAACAAGAAGCTGAACCCGAGTTAGACCCGAAAAAACACGTACGGTGCCACTTTCTGCCATCAAAAAGTGCTCTCAGCGGAAGCCTTTGGGTACACCTGAACTCCCTGGGGAGCCTTTACGCAACCCCACACTCAACAGGACTCTGCGTCTTCACTCTTTCCTAACAACCCTAAACATAACCCTAACCGCAACAAGAAGCTGAACCCGAGTTAGACCCGAAAAAAACACGTACGGTGCCACTTTCTGCCATCAAAAAGTGCTCTCAGCGGAAGCCTTTGGGTACACGTGAACTCCCTGGGGGAGCCTTTACGCAACCCCACACTCAACAGGACTCTGCGTCTTCACTCTTTCCTAACAACCCTAAACATAACCCTAACCGCAACAAGAAGCTCAACCCGAGTTAGACCCGAAAAAACACGTACGGTGCCACTTTCTGCCATCAAAAAGTGCTCTCAGC
Organism: Anser brachyrhynchus; assembly: GCF_964034855.1. Taxonomy (NCBI): domain Eukaryota; kingdom Metazoa; phylum Chordata; class Aves; order Anseriformes; family Anatidae; genus Anser; species Anser brachyrhynchus. Next base: position 4,866 of record NW_027663498.1, on the reverse strand, counting down.
GGAAGCCTTTGGGTACACCTGAACTCCCTGGGGGAGCCTTTACGCAACCCCACACTCAACAGGACTCTGCGTCTTCACTCTTTCCTAACAACCCTAAACATAACCCTAACCGCAACAAGAAGCTGAACCCGAGTTAGACCGAAAAAACACGTACGGTGCCACTTTCTGCCATCCAAAAGTGCTCTCAGCGGAAGCCTTTGGGTACACCTGAACTCCCTGGGGGAGCCTTTACGCAACCCCACACTCAACAGGACTCTGCGTCTTCACTCTTTCCTAACAACCCTAAACATAACCCTAACCGCAACAAGAAGCTGAACCCGAGTTAGACCCGAAAAAACACGTACGGTGCCACTTTCTGCCATCAAAAAGTGCTCTCAGCGGAAGCCTTTGGGTATACCTGAACTCCCTGGGGGAGCCTTTACGCAACCCCACACTCAACAGGACTCTGCGTCTTCACTCTTTCCTAACAACCCTAAACATAACCCTAACCGCAACAAGAAGCTGAACCCGAGTTAGACCCGAAAAAACACGTACGGTGCCACTTTCTGCCATCAAAAAGTGCTCTCAGCGGAAGCCTTTGGGTACACCTGAACTCCCTGGGGGAGCCTTTACGCAACCCCACACTCAACAGGACTCTGCGTCTTCACTCTTTCCTAACAACCCTAAACATAACCCTAACCGCAACAAGAAGCTGAACCCGAGTTAGACCCGAAAAAACACGTACGGTGCCACTTTCTGCCATCAAAAAGTGCTCTCAGCGTAAGCCTTTGGGTACACCTGAACTCCCTGGGGGAGCCTTTACGCAACCCCACACTCAACAGGACTCTGCGTCTTCGCTCTTTCCTAACAACCCTAAACATAACCCTAACCGCAACAAGAAGCTGAACCCGAGTTAGACCCGAAAAAACACGTACGGTGCCACTTTCTGCCATCAAAAAGTGCTCTCAGCGGAAGCCTTTGGGTACACGTGAACTCCCTGGGGGAGCCTTTACGCAACCCCACACTCAACAGGACTCTGCGTCTTCACTCTTTCCTAACAACCCTAAACATAACCCTAACCGCAACAAGAAGCTGAACCCGAGTTAGACCCGAAAAAACACGTACGGTGCCACTTTCTGCCATCAAAAAGTGCTCTCAGCGGAAGCCTTTGGGTACACCTGAACTCCCTGGGGGAGCCTTTACGCAACCCCACACTCAACAGGACTCTGCGTCTTCACTCTTTCCTAACAACCCTAAACATAACCCTAACCGCAACAAGAAGCTGAACCCGAGTTAGACCCGAAAAAACACGTACGGTGCCACTTTCTGCCATCAAAAAGTGCTCTCAGCGGAAGCCTTTGGGTACACGTGAACTCCCTGGGGGAGCCTTTACGCAACCCCACACTCAACAGGACTCTGCGTCTTCACTCTTTCCTAACAACCCTAAACATAACCCTAACCGCAACAAGAAGCTCAACCCGAGTTAGACCCGAAAAAACACGTACGGTGCCACTTTCTGCCATCAAAAAGTGCTCTCAGCGGAAGCCTTTGGGTACACGTGAACTCCCTGGGGGAGCCTTTACGCAAACCCCACACTCAACAGGACTCTGCGTCTTCACTCTTTCCTAACAACCCTAAACATAACCCTAACCGCAACAAGAAGCTGAACCCGAGTTAGACCCGAAAAAACACGTACGGTGCCACTTTCTGCCATCAAAAAGTGCTCTCAGCGGAAGCCTTTGGGTACACGTGAACTCCCTGGGGGAGCCTTTACGCAACCCCACACTCAACAGGACTCTGCGTCTTCACTCTTTCCTAACAACCCTAAACATAACCCTAACCGCAACAAGAAGCTGAACCCGAGTTAGACCCGAAAAAACACGTACGGTGCCACTTTCTGCCATCAAAAAGTGCTCTCAGCGGAAGCCTTTGGGTACACGTGAACTCCCTGGGGGAGCCTTTACGCAACCCCACACTCAACAGGACTCTGCGTCTTCACTCTTTCCTAACAACCCTAAACATAACCCTAACCGCAACAAGAAGCTCAACCCGAGTTAGACCCGAAAAAACACGTACGGTGCCACTTTCTGCCATCAAAAAGTGCTCTCAGCGGAAGCCTTTGGGTACACCTGAACTCCCTGGGGGAGCCTTTACGCAACCCCACACTCAACAGGACTCTGCGTCTTCACTCTTTCCTAACAACCCTAAACATAACCCTAACCGCAACAAGAAGCTGAACCCGAGTTAGACCCGAAAAAACACGTACGGTGCCACTTTCTGCCATCAAAAAGTGCTCTCAGCGGAAGCCTTTGGGTACACGTGAACTCCCTGGGGGAGCCTTTACGCAACCCCACACTCAACAGGACTCTGCGTCTTCACTCTTTCCTAACAACCCTAAACATAACCCTAACCGCAACAAGAAGCTGAACCCGAGTTAGACCCGAAAAAACACGTACGGTGCCACTTTCTGCCATCAAAAAGTGCTCTCAGCGGAAGCCTTTGGGTACACCTGAACTCCCTGGGGGAGCCTTTACGCAACCCCACACTCAACAGGACTCTGCGTCTTCACTCTTTCCTAACAACCCTAAACATAACCCTAACCGCAACAAGAAGCTGAACCCGAGTTAGACCCGAAAAAACACGTACGGTGCCACTTTCTGCCATCCAAAAGTGCTCTCAGCGGAAGCCTTTGGGTACACCTGAACTCCCTGGGGGAGCCTTTACGCAACCCCACACTCAACAGGACTCTGCGTCTTCACTCTTTCCTAACAACCCTAAACATAACCCTAACCGCAACAAGAAGCTGAACCCGAGTTAGACCCGAAAAAACACGTACGATGCCACTTTCTGCCATCAAAAAGAGCTCTCAGCGGAAGCCTTTGGGTACACCTGAACTCCCTGGGGGAGCCTTTACGCAACCGCACACTCAACAGGACTCTGCGTCTTCACTCTTTCCTAACAACCCTAAACATAACCCTAACCGCAACAAGAAGCTGAACCCGAGTTAGACCCGAAAAAACACGTACGGTGCCACTTTCTGCCATCAAAAAGTGCTCTCAGCGGAAGCCTTTGGGTACACGTGAACTCCCTGGGGGAGCCTTTACGCAACCCCACACTCAACAGGACTCTGCGTCTTCACTCTTTCCTAACAACCCTAAACATAACCCTAACCGCAACAAGAAGCTGAACCCGAGTTAGACCCGAAAAAACACGTACGGTGCCACTTTCTGCCATCAAAAAGTGCTCTCAGCGGAAGCCTTTGGGTACACCTGAACTCCCTGGGGGAGCCTTTACGCAACCCCGCACTCAACAGGACTCTGCGTCTTCACTCTTTCCTAACAACCCTAAACATAACCCTAACCGCAACAAGAAGCTGAACCCGAGTTAGACCCGAAAAAACACGTACGGTGCCACTTTCTGCCATCAAAAAGTGCTCTCAGCGGAAGCCTTTGGGTACACGTGAACTCCCTGGGGGAGCCTTTACGCAACCCCACACTCAACAGGACTCTGCGTCTTCACTCTTTCCTAAAAACCCTAAACATAACCCTAACCGCAACAAGAAGCTGAACCCGAGTTAGACCCGAAAAAACACGTACGATGCCACTTTCTGCCATCAAAAAGTGCTCTCAGCGGAAGCCTTTGGGTACACCTGAACTCCCTGGGGGAGCCTTTACGCAACCGCACACTCAACAGGACTCTGCGTCTTCACTCTTTCCTAACAACCCTAAACATAACCCTAACCGCAACAAGAAGCTGAACCCGAGTTAGACCCGAAAAAACACGTACGGTGCCACTTTCTGCCATCAAAAAGTGCTCTCAGCGGAAGCCTTTGGGTACACGTGAACTCCCTGGGGGAGCCTTTACGCAACCCCACACTCAACAGGACTCTGCGTCTTCACTCTTTCCTAACAACCCTAAACATAACCCTAACCGCAACAAGAAGCTGAACCCGAGTTAGACCCGAAAAAACACGTACGGTGCCACTTTCTGCCATCAAAAAGTGCTCTCAGCGGAAGCCTTTGGGTACACCTGAACTCCCTGGGGGAGCCTTTACGCAACCCCGCACTCAACAGGACTCTGCGTCTTCACTCTTTCCTAACAACCCTAAACATAACCCTAACCGCAACAAGAAGCTCAACCCGAGTTAGACCCGAAAAAACACGTACGGTGCCACTTTCTGCCATCAAAAAGTGCTCTCAGCGGAAGCCTTTGGGTACACCTGAACTCCCTGGGGGAGCCTTTACGCAACCCCACACTCAACAGGACTCTGCGTCTTCACTCTTTCCTAACAACCCTAAACATAACCCTAACCGCAACAAGAAGCTGAACCCGAGTTAGACCCGAAAAAACACGTACGGTGCCACTTTCTGCCATCAAAAAGTGCTCTCAGCGGAAGCCTTTGGGTACACCTGAACTCCCTGGGGGAGCCTTTACGCAACCCCACACTCAACAGGACTCTGCGTCTTCACTCTTTCCTAACAACCCTAAACATAACCCTAACCGCAACAAGAAGCTGAACCCGAGTTAGACCCGAAAAAACACGTACGGTGCCACTTTCTGCCATCAAAAAGTGCTCTCAGCGGAAGCCTTTGGGTACACCTGAACTCCCTGGGGGAGCCTTTACGCAACCCCACACTCAACAGGACTCTGCGTCTTCACTCTTTCCTAACAACCCTAAACATAACCCTAACCGCAACAAGAAGCTCAACCCGAGTTAGACCCGAAAAAACACGTACGGTGCCACTTTCTGCCATCAAAAAGTGCTCTCAGCGGAAGCCTTTGGGTACACCTGAACTCCCTGGGGGAGCCTTTACGCAACCCCACACTCAACAGGACTCTGCGTCTTCACTCTTTCCTAACAACCCTAAACATAACCCTAACCGCAAC
>NW_027663499.1:0-12812 GCF_964034855.1 Anser brachyrhynchus | reverse complement strand
CTGGGAGGGGACTGGGGGGACTGGGAGGGACTGGGAGGGGACTGGGACCAGTATAGGAGGGGACTGGGGGTACTGGGAGGGACTGGGACGGACTGGGAGGGACTGGGAGGGGACTGGGACCAGTATAGGAGGGGACTAGGGGAACTGGGAGAGGACTGGGAGCACTGGGAGGGGACTGGGAGGGGCCTGCGGCCTACTGGGAGGGCACTGGGAGCACTGGGAGGCCCTGAGGCCGCCCCTCCGTCTCCTAGCAACGCCTGGCCCCGCCCCCAGCAACGCACGGCCACGCCCCCCTCCGTCTCCTAGCAACGCGCGGCCCCTCCCCTCTAACCCCTTCCGCGTCTCCTAGCAACGCGCGTCACGTGCCTCCCCCCGCTCCGCTCCTCCGTCTCCTAGCAACGCGCGCCCCCTCCCCTCTAATCCCTCCGCGTCTCCTAGCAACGCCCGGCCCCGCCCCCTCGTCTCCCAGCATCCCCCGCGTCACGTGACTCCTCCCCCTGTCTAAAACCCTCCCGCTTCCGCTGACGCCACTTCCGGCGCGGCGCCCGATGGCGGAGGCAGGGCCCGGCGCCGCTCCCGCTCCGCTCCAGGCCGCGGGCCCGGAAAGCGCCGAGGCGGCGGCGGCGGCGGCGGGGGGGGGGGGGCGGGGCCGGAGCCCCCCGGGGGAGGCGGGGCCGGGCCGAGGCCCCGCCCCCTCGTCGCCGCCGCCGGCCCGCCCCCCCCGCCGCCGTTGGCCCCGCCCCGCCGCCGCTGGCCCCGCCCCCCCCGCCGCCGCCGCCGGTGCAGGCCCGGGAGGCGGAAGTGGCCGTGGAGATCGGGGAGACCTACCTGTGCCGGAGGGCCGACGGGAGCTGGCGTGAGGGCACCGGGGGGGCTGGGGGGGGGGGGGGGGACTGGGAGGGGACTGGGAGGCACTGGGGGGGGACTGGGAGGGGACTGGGGGGACTGGGGGGGGACTGGGAGGGGGTGGGGGGGGACTGGGAGGGGCTGGGAGGGGACTGGGGGGGACTGGGAGGGGATTGGGGGGGACTGGGAGGGACTGGGAGGGGATTGGGGGGGACTGGGAGGGGACTGGGGGGGATTGGGGGGGACTGGGAGGGGACTGGGAGGGGGTGGGGGGGGCTGGGAGGGACTGGGAGGGGATTGGGAGGGGGTGGGGGGGGACTGGGGGGGACTGGGAGGGGGTGGGGGGGACTGGGAGGGGATTGGGGGGGACTGGGAGGGGGTGGGGGGGGACTGGGAGGGGATTGGGGGGGACTGGGAGGGACTGGGAGGGGAGTGGGGGGGACTGGGAGGGGCTGGGGGGCACTGGGAGGGGGCGGGGGGGGGACTGGGGGGAACTGGGAGGGACTGGGGGGGGGGACTGGGAGGGACTGGGGGGGACTGGGACGGGGTTGGGGGGGGATTGGGGGGGGCTGGGAGGGGATGGGGGGGGGACTGGGACCAGTATGAGAGTGGGACTGGGAGCACTGGAGTCCCAAACCGCTCCCAGTCCCCATCCCAAACTGGTCCCGGTCCCAGTCCCAAATTGGTCCCAGTCCCAAACTGGTCCCAGTCCCGCTCCGAATCCCAAACTGGTCCCAGTCCCAAACTGGTCCCGCTCCCAGTCCCAAACTGGTCCCAGTCCTGCTCCCAGTCCCAAACTGGTCCCAGTCCCAAACCGGTCCCAGTCCCGCTCCCAGTCTCAAACTGGTCCCAGTCCCAATCCCAAACTGGTCCCAGTCCCAATCCCAAACTGGTCCCAGTCCAAAAGTCGTCCCGGTCCCAGTCCCAAACTGGTCCCAGTCCAAAAGTCATCCCGGTCCCAGTCCCAAACTGGTCCCAGCCCCGCTCCCAGTCCCAAACTGGTCCCGCTCCCAGTCCCAAACTGGTCCCAGTCCCGCTACCAGTCCCAAACTGATCCCAGTCCCAATCCCAAACTGGTCCCAGTCCAAAAGTGGTCCCAGTCCCGGTCCCAGTCCCAAACTGGTTCCAGTCCCGCTCCCAGTCCCAAACTGGTCCCAGTCCCAGTCCCAAACTGGTCCCAGTCCCAAACCGGTCCCAGTCCCGCTCCCAGTCCCAAACTGGTCCCAGTCCCAATCCCAAACTGGTCCCAGTCCAAAAGTCGTCCCGGTCCCAGTCCCAAACTGGTCCCAGCCCCGCTCCCAGTCCTAAACTGGTCCCGCTCCCAGTCCCAAACTGGTCCCACTCCCAGTCCCAAACTGGTCCCAGTCCTGCTCCCAGTCCCAAACTGGTCCCAGTCCCAAACCGGTCCCAGTCCCGCTCCCAGTCCCAAACTGGTCCCAGTCCCAACCCCAAACTGGTCCCAGTCCCAATCCCAAACTGGTCCCAGTCCAAAAGTCGTCCCGGTCCCAGTCCCAAACTGGTCCCAGCCCCGCTCCCAGTCCCAAACTGGTCCCAGCCCCGCTCCCAGTCCCAAACTGGTCCCGCTCCCAGTCCCAAACTGGTCCCACTCCCAGTCCCAAACTGGTCCCAGTCCGAAAGTGGTCCCAGTCCTGCTCCCAATCCCGAACTGGTCCCAGTCCCAAACTGCTCCCGCTCCCAGTCCCAAACTGGTTCCGTTCCCAGCCCCGCTCCCAGCCCCAGTCCCGCTCCCAGTCCCAAACCGGTCCCCATCCCAGTCCCAGTCCCAAACTGGTCCCAGTCCCAATCCCAAACCGGTCCCAGTCCGAAAGTGGTCCCAGTCCCGCTCCCAATCCCAAACTGGTCCCAGTCCCAAACTGGTCCCGCTCCCAGTCCCAAACTGGTCCCAGTCCCGCTACCAGTCCCAAACTGATCCCAGTCCCAATCCCAAACTGGTCCCAGTCCAAAAGTGGTCCCAGTCCCGGTCCCAGTCCCCACTCCCAGTCCAGAAGTGGTCCAGTCCCACTCCCAGTCCCAAACCAGTCCCAGCCCCTGCTCCCAGTCCCAAACCGGTCCCAGTCCCAGTCCCAAACTGGTCCAATCCCAAACTGGTCCCAGTCCCGCTCCCAATCCCGAACTTGTTCCAGTCCCAAACTGCTCCGCTCCCAGTCCCAAACTGGTTCCGTTCCCAGCCCCACTCCCAGTCCCAAACTGGTCCCAGTCCGAGAGTGGTCCCAGCCCGCTCCCAGTCCCGAAACTGGTCCCAGTGCCCCCCCCTTACTGGTTTCCCCCCCCCCCAGACTCGGCGGAGGTGATCCAGTCGCGGCTCAACGAGCAGGAGGCGCGGGAGGAGTTCTACGTGCACTACGTGGGCTGTGAGTCCCCAGTACACACCAGTACAGACCAGTACAAACCAGTAACCCCCGGGCTCGGCCCCGGCCACACCCCCACGGGGCTCCCAGGTAACCCCAGTAACCACCAGTAAGCCCCCGGGGCTCCAGTAAGCCCCCAGGGCTCCCAGTAGCCCCCCGGGGTCACCAGAAAGCCAGGAGCAATCTCCCAGTATCTCCCAGTACCTCCCAGTAACATCCCAGTAACACCAGTTACCTCCCAGTAACCCCCCTCAGGAGGCTCCCAGTAACCCCCAGTGCCTCCCAGTAACCTCCTGGGACTCTCAGTAACCCCCCAGGGCTCCCAGTAACCCCCAGTAACCTTCCCAGCACCTCCCAGTGCCTCCCAGTAACCTCCCAGTCGCTCCAGTAACCCCCAGGGCTCTCAGTAACCCCCCAATAACCTCCCAGTAACCCCCCCAGTGCCTCCCAGTAACACCCCAGTAACCCCCTAGCAACCTCCCAGTGCTTCCAGTGACCTCCCAGTGCTCCAGTAACCTCCCAGTAACCTCCTGGGGCTCTCAGTAACCCCCCCAGTAACCTCCCAGTAACGCCCCAGTAAACCCCCTAGCAACCTCCAGTGCTTCCAGTAACCTCCCAGTAACTTCCTGGGTCTCCCAGTAACCCCCCAGTAGCCCCCCAGTAACCTCCCAGTAACCCCCAGTAACCTCCAGTGCTCCCAGTATCCTCCAGTACCTCCCAGTAACCCCCCAGGGCTCTCAGTAACGCCCCAGTAACCCCCTAGAAACCTCCAATGCCTCCCAGTAACCTCCTAGTGCTTCCCAGTGACCTCCCAGTGCTCCCAGTAACCTCCCAGTGCCTCCCAGTAACCTTCAGTAACCTCCTGGGGCTCTCAGTAACTCCAGTAACCCCCCAGTGCCTCCCAGTAACGCCCAGTAACCCCCTAGAAACCTCCCAGTGCCTCCCAGTGACCTCCCAGTGCTCCCAGTATCCTCCCAGTGCCTCCCAGTAACCCCCTGGAGCTTCCTAGGACCCCCCTGGGGCTCCCTAAAACCCCCCGGAAATCCCCCCAGTAGCCCCCCAGTAGCTCCCAGTAACCCCCTAGGAGCCCCCTGGAGCCCCCCAGTGGCTCCCAGTGACTCCCAGTGCCTCCCAGTTAACCGGCGGCTGGACGAGTGGTGGACCGCAACCGGCTGGCGCTGAGCAAGACGCTGAAGGAGGCGGTGCAGAAGAGCGCCGAGCAGTTCCTGGGCGAGCTCCCCGAGCAGCCCGAGCGCAAGATCACCCGCAACCAGAAGCGCAAGCACGATGAGATCAACCACGTGCAGAAGGTGGGCGCTGGGGGGGACTGGGAGGGACTGGGAGGGGATTGGGGGGCACTGGGAGGGGACTGGGAGGGGATTGGGAGGGACTGGGAGGGATTGGGGGGGTCTGGGAGGGGATTGGGGGACACTGGGAGGGACTGGGAGGGATTGGGGGGCACTGGGAGGGGATTGGGGGGCACTGGAGGGGATTGGGGGCACTGGAGGGACTGGGAGGGGGCTTGGGGGGACTGGGTGGACTGGGAGGGACTGGGAGGGGACTGAGAGGCACTGGGAGGAACTGGGAGGGGATTGGGGGGGACTGGGGGGGGATTTGGGAGGGACTGGGAGGGCACTAGGAGGGGATTGGGGGGGACTGGGAGGGGACTGAGAGGCACTGGGAGACACTGGGAGGGACTGGGAGGCCCTGGAGGATACATTGGGTGTTACTGGGAGGCACTGGGAGTTACTGGGAGGCCCTGGAGGGTACTCTGGGGGGCCCTGGGAGTTACTGGGAGTTCTTGGGAGACCCTGGAGGATATCTGGGGGGCCCTGGGTGTTACTGGGAGGCACTGGAAGTTACTGGGAGGCCCTGGAGGATACTCTCTGGGGCCCTGGGAGTTACTGGGAGTTTCTGGGAGACCCTGGAGGATACATTGGGCGTTACTGGGAGGTACTGGGAGTTACTGGGAGGCCCTGGAGGATACGTTGGGTGTTACTGGGAGTTACTGGGAGGCACTGGGAGTTACTGGGAGGCACTGGGAGTTACTGGGCGGCCACCGCAGACCTACGCCGAGATGGATCCCACCACGGCCGCGCTGGAAGGAGCACGAGGCGGTGAGCCGGGCCCCCCCAAACCGGGGCGATTCCCCCCCAAAAAAAAACCCGCGGCGGGCACCCCCTCCCCATCCCCCCGCCGGGGTGGGGACGGACCCAAAACCGGGCTTTTTCGCCCCGAAACCTCGCAGATCACGAAGGTGAAGTACGTGGACAAGATCCACATCGGGCACTTCGAGATCGACGCCTGGTACTTCTCGCCCTTCCCCGAGGACTACGGCAAGCAGCCCAAGCTCTGGATCTGCGAGTACTGCCTCAAGTACATGAAGTACGAGCGCACCTACCGCCTGCACCTGGTGCGTGGCGCGGGGGATGCGCGTGGGGACGCGTGTGACACGTGGGGACGCGTGGGGACGCGTGGGGACGTGTGGGGACACGTATATGTAGAGCTGGAGGTGGCCCAAGCCTTGGATCTCCAAGCGTTACCTCAGGTTCACGAGGTCCAAGGGCACCTACGGCTTCTATGACACGTGTGTGACACGCTTAGGGACACGTGTGACACGTGGGGACATGTAGGGACGCGTGGGGACACGCATATGTAGAGCTGGAGGTGGCCCAAGCCTTGGATCTCCGAGCGTTACCCCAGGTTCTTGAAGCCCAGGGGCACCTATAGGTTCTATGGGGTTGGTGACACGCGTGTGACACGCTTGGGGACACGTGTGATCTGCGGGTGACACGTGGGGACACGTAGGGACGCGTGGGGACACGCATATGTAGAGCTGGAGGTGGCCCAAGCCTTGGATCTCCAAGCGTTACCTCAGGTTCTTGAAGCCCAGGGGCATCTATGGCTTCTATTGGGTTGGTGACACGCTTAGGGACATGTGTGACACGCTTAGGGACATGTGGGGACATGTGGGGACACGCATACGTAGAGCTGGAGGTGGCCCAAGCCTTGGATCTCCAAGCGTTACCTCAGGTTCTCGAAGCCCAGGGGCATCTACGGCTTCTATGGGGTTGGTGACACGCGTGTGACACGCTTGGGGACACGTGTGACACGTGGGGACATGTAGGGACACGTGGGGACACGTAGGGACAGGGACACGTAGGGTGTGGGGTGGCCCAAGCCTTGGATCTCCGAGCGTTACCTCAGGTTCTTGAAGCCCAGGGGCATCTACGGCTTCTATGGGGTTGGTGACACGCGTGTGACACGCTTAGGGACACGTGTGACACGTGTGTGACACGTGTGGACATGCAGGGACGTGTGGGTGATGCGCGTGTCCCCGTCCCCAGGGCCAGTGCCAGTGGCGGCAGCCGCCGGGGCGCGAGATCTACCGCAAGAGCAACATCTCCGTCTACGAGGTGGACGGCAAGGACCACAAGGTACAGGGGGGGGGGGGGGGGGGGGACGACACGCGGGGACATGTCGTGACATGCGATGACATGCGATGACACGTCGCGACACGCGGGGACGCGTCGTGACACGGGACGCCAGGTCTACCCACGACAACCCCCCTGTCATTGGCCAACCTCTACCAGAACGTGACCCGTGGGGACACAGGAGGGGACATGGAGGTGACACATGACATGTCATGACATGTAGTGACATGTCACGACGTGTGGTGACATGTAACGACGTGTCATGACACGTGATGACACAGGACACCAGGTCTACCCACGACAACCACTTCTCATTGGCCGACCTCTACCAGACCATGACCCATGGGGACACAGGAGGGAACATGGAGGTGACATGTGACATGTCATGACATACGGTGACATACCATGATATGCGATGACATGTCACGACACGGGACGACACGGGACATCAGGTCAACCCACCGCAACCCCCTCTCGTTGGCCGACCTCTACCAAACCTTGACCCATGGGGACATGGAGGGGACACGTGATGACACATGACATGTCATGACATAGAGTGACATATTATGACACATGGGGACATGTCATGACATGCAATGACACGTAATGACACGGGACACCAGGTCTACCCATGACAACCTCCCTCTCGTTGGCCAACCTCTACCAAACCATGACCCATGGGGACACAGGAGGGGACACGGAGGTGACACGTGATGACACGTGACATGTCATGACACGCGATGACATATCATGACACGTGATGACATGTCACGACACGTGACAACACGGGACATCAGTTCAACCCACCGCAACCCCCCCTCTCATTGGCCAACCTCTACCAGACCATGACCCATGGGGACATGGAGGTGACACGTGATGACACGTGACATGTCATGACATGCGATGACATATCATGACACATGGGGACATGTCATGACATGTGATGACACGTAACGACACGGGACACCAGGTCTACCCACAACAACCCCTTCTCATTGGCCGACCTCTACCAGACCATGACCCATGGGGACACAGGAGGGGACATGGAGGTGACACGTGACATGTCATGACATACGGTGACATACCATGACACGCGATGACATGTCACGACATGTCACGACACGGGACGACACGGGACATCAGGTCAACCCACCGCAACCCCCTCTCGTTGGCCGACCTCTACCAAACCTTGACCCGTGGGGGACACGGGAGGGCCACCAGGCCGCCGCGTGACGTCCCATGTCGCGACGTGACGTCACGTGACCTCGCGTGACGTCACGCGACGCCGTTTTTTCCCTCCCAGATCTACTGCCAGAACCTCTGCCTGCTGGCCAAGCTCTTCCTGGACCACAAGACCCTCTACTTCGACGTCGAGCCCTTCGTCTTCTACCTCCTCACCGAGGTGGACCGCCAGGGCGCCCACATCGTCGGCTACTTCTCCAAGGTAACCCCCCCGCACCCCGGGGTGCCACCGGGTGCCACCCATGGGTGACAATTCCCCTCCCCCCCGCAAGGAGAAGGAGTCGCCCGACGGCAACAACGTGGCGTGCATCCTCACCCTGCCGCCCTACCAGCGCCGCGGCTACGGCAAGTTCCTCATCGCCTTCAGTGAGTGGCACCCCGGGGACGCCCTGGGGACGATTTGGGGACGCCGAGGTCCCATGGGTGCCCCCCCCCTCCCCGCCCCTCCCCCCAAGGCTACGAGCTGTCCAAGCTGGAGAGCACCGTGGGCTCCCCCGAGAAGCCCCTCTCGGACCTGGGCAAGCTGAGCTACCGCAGCTACTGGTCCTGGGTGCTGCTGGAGATCCTGCGCGACTTCCGGGGGACGCTGTCCATCAAGGACCTCAGGTGGGCACCAGTACGCTCCCAGTATGCTCCCAGTATCACCAGTAAGGTCCCGGTCGACTCGGGTTCCACCGCCCGCAAGGGATTCCGTTGACCCCCCACTGGTAATTTGGGTCCTTGGGTGCTGCTGGAGGGCCTGGGAGGCTTCCTTCTCCATCAAGGAGCTCAGGTGGCCACCAGTACGCTCCCAGTATGCTCCCAGTATGCTCCCAGTATCACCAGTAAAGTCCCGGTCACCTCGGGTTCTGCCACCCCCAAGGGATTCCATTGACCCCCCACCGGTAACTCGGGCCCTTGGGTGCTGCTGGAGGTCCTGGGGGGCTCCCCTCACCATTAAGGAGCTCAGGTGGGCACCAGTACGCTCCCAGTATGCTCCCAGTATGCTCCCAGTATGACCAGTAAGGTCCCGGTCACCTCGGGTTCCACCACCCCCAAGGGATTCCGTTGACCCCTACCGGTAACTTGGGCCCTTGGGTGCTGCTGGAGGGCCTGGGGGGGCTTCCCTCACCATTAAGGACCTCAGGTGGGCACCAGTAAGGTCCCAGTAAGACCAGTAAGCTCCCAGTAAGGTCCCAGTTGACTTGGGTTCCACCACCCCCAAGGGATTCCGTTGACGCCACCAGTAACTCGGTGCTGCTGGAGGTCCTGGGGGGCTTCCCTCACCATTAAAGACCTCAGGTGGGCACCAGTAAGCTCCCAGTAAGACCAGTAAGCTCCCGGTATGACCACTAAGCTCCCAGTAAGATCGCTAAGCTCCCAGTATCTCCAGTAACCCCCAGTAACTTGAGCCGTGGGTGCTGCTGGAGGTCCTGGGGGGCTTCCCTCACCATCAAGGAGCTCAGGTGGGCCCCAGAGAGCTCCCAGTATGACCAGTAGGCTCCCAGTATGACCAGTGACCCCCGGTAACTTGGGCTGTGGGTGCTGCTGGGGGTCCTGCACCCCTCCCAGTGCTCCCAGTAACCTCCCCAGTAACTCCAAGAACCTCTAAACCACTACCACTTCCTCAAAGTCCCCCCCAAAAGCACCCCAAGACCCCCCCAAAACGCCCTCCCAGTCCCCCCAGTCCTCCCAGTAACCCCTCCCAGTAGCTCCCAGTGCTCCCAGTAACCCGTCCCAGTAACCTCCCAGCACCTCTAAACCACCCCTAGCCCATCACCACCACCCCAACAACCCCCCAAATCCCCCCAAAGTCCCCCCAAAACCGCCCCAAACCCCCCTAGAACCCCCTCCCAGTAGCTCCCAGTCCCCCCAGTAACCCCTCCCAGTAGCTCCCAGTTCTCCCAGTAACCCCTCCCAGTTCTCCTAACACCTCTAAACCACCCCTAGCCCATCACCACTGCCTTCCACCACCCCAACAACCCCCCAAAGCCCCCCAAAACCCCCTCAAACCCCCTCCCAGTGCTCCCAGTAACTCCCAGTCCCCCCAGTAACCCCTTCCAGTAGCTCCCAGTTCTCCCAGTAACCCCTCCCAGTAACCTCCCAGCACCTCTAAACCACCCCTAGCCTATCACCACCACCCCAACGACCCCCCAAATCCCCCCAAAGTCCCCCCAAAACTGCCCCAAACCCCCCTAGAACCCCCTCCCAGTATCTCCCAGTATCTCCCAGTCCTCCCAGTAACCCCTCCCAGTAGCTCCCAGTGCTCCCAGTAACCCCTCCCAGTCCTCCCAGTAACCTCCCAGCACCTCTAAACCACCCCTAGCCCATCACCACCACCCCAAGAACCCCCCAAAGCCCCCCCAAAACCCCCTCAAACCCCCTCCCAGTGCTCCCAGTAACCCCCCGCCCCCCCCCCCCCAGCCAGATGACCAGCATCACCCAGACCGACATCATCAGCACCCTGCAGTCCCTCAACATGGTCAAGTACTGGAAGGGGCAGCACGTCATCTGCGTCACCCCCAAGCTGGTCGAGGAGCACCTCAAGAGCGCCCAGTACAAGAAGCCGCCCATCACCGGTGGGTGCCCCACCCCCCAGCACCCATGGGTGCCCCCCCTCACCCATCAGCACCCTAATTTTGTGCCCCTCCCCCCACAGTGGACTCCATCTGCCTGCGGTGGGCGCCGCCGAAGCACAAGCAGGCCAAGCTGGCCAAGAAGTGACGGGGCGCTGCCCCCCTCCCCCCCCACACCCATGGGTGCCGTCCCGCACCCGTGGGTGCTGCCCCCCCCCACCCGTGAATAAAGGCTGGAGGTGGTTTATTGGGTGCTGGTGTGGTTTATTTGGGGTGGGGGATGGGGGGGTGCTGTGGTTTATCGTGGGGGATGGGGGACTTCCTGGGTGCTGGGGGTCCTCCTGGGTGCTGAGCTCCTTCATGGGTGCCACCACGGGGGTTCCTGGAGCCATTTTGGGTGCTGTGAGCCACCATGGGTGCTGGGGGACTTCGTGGGTGCCACCACAGGGGTTCCTGGAGCCACCTTGGGTGCTGGGGTCCTTCATGGGTGCTGGGGGTCTTCATGGGTACTGAGGTCCTTCATGGGTGCTGTGGGCCACCGTGGGTGCTGAGGTCCTTCATGGGTGCCACCATGGGGTTCATGGACCCATCTTGGGTGCTGGGGTCCTTCATGGGTGCTGGGGGTCTTCATGGGTGCTGAGGTCCTTCATGGGTGTCACCATGGGGGTTCCTGGAGCCCTCTTGGGTGCTGAGGTCCATCATGGGTGCTGTGGTTTATCATGGGTGCCCTGATCCATCATGGGTGCCCTGGTCCTTCATGGGTGTCAAGAGCCATTTTGGGTGCTGAGATCCTTCATGGGTGCCACCACGGGGGTTCCTGGACCCATTTTGGGTGCTCGGGTCCATCATGGGTGCCCTGGTCCTTCATGGGTGCTGTGAGCCATCGTGGGTGCTTGGGGTCTTCCTGGGTGCTGAGGTCCTTCATGGGTGCCACCACGGGGGTTCCTGGAGCCATTTTGGGTGCTGTGAGCCACCATGGGTGCTGGGGGACTTCGTGGATGCCACCATGGGGTTCCTGGAGCCCTTTTGGGTGCTGGGGTCCATCATGGGTGCTGGGGGTCTTCATGGGTGCCCTAAGTCCATCATGGGTGCTCTGGTCCTTCATGGGTGCTGGGGTCCATCGTGGGTGCTTGGGGTCTTCATGGGTGCTGAGGTCCTTCATGGGTGCCACCACGGGGGTTCCTGGAGCCCTTTTGGGTGCTGGGGTCCATCATGGGTGCTGGGGGTCTTCATGGGTGCCCTAAGCCCATCATGGGTGCTGAGGTCCTTCATGGGTGCTACCATGGGGTTCCTGATGCCATTGTTGGGTGCCACCACGAGGTTCCTGGAGCCATTTCGGGTGCCACCACCCATCTTGGGTGCCACGATCCATTGTTGGGTGTCACCATGGGGTTCCTGGTGCCATTTTGGGTGCCACCACGATGCTCCTCACACCATTTTGGGTGCCACCACCCATTGTTGGGTGCCACCACAAGGCTCCTGGCGCCATTTTGGGTGCCACCACCCATTTTTGGGTACCATCACCCATCGTTGGGTGCCACACGAGGTTCCTCACGCCATCGTTGGGTGCCACCACGAGGTTCTTGAAGCCATTTCGGGTGCCACCACCCATCGTTGGGTGCCACCACCCATTTTTGGGTGCCACACGAGGTTCTTGATGCCATTTTGGGTGCCATCACCCATCGCTGGGTGCCACCACTCATTGTTGGGTGCCACCATGAGGTTCCTCGCGCCATTTTGGGTGCCACCATGAGGTTTTTGGAGCCATTTTGGGTGCCACCACCCATTTTTGGGTGCCACCACCCATTTTTGGGTGCCACACGAGGTTCCTCACACCGTTTTGGGTGCCACCACCCATCGTTGGGTGCCACCACCCATTTTCGGGTGCCACCCCGCCCCGCCCCCCCCAACCCCCCTCTCACCCCCCCCCACACCACCCCCACCACCCCCATTACCACCACCGTCGCCGACCAGCGGAGCCCAGCGGCGCCGGCGCCGACGTCCCCGCCGAGTCCACCGCCGCCATCGGGCGGCGTCACCGGGCGGGCCCAGGCGGGCGGGTGGCACTCGGCGTCCTCGTCCTCGGGGCCGCGGGGGAGGGCCGGGTGACGCAGGGTGGCCTCGGGGACGGTGGCAGCGATCCAGGCGGCGTGGGCGGCGGTGCGGGTGTAGACGCCGGGGCGGCCGGGGAGCCCGCACGCCTCCCCCCAGCTCACCACCCCCGCCAGCAGCCACGAGTCGCCCACCAGGCACGCCAGGGGGCCGCCGGAGTCGCCCTGCGGGGAGGGGGGGGGGACACAAGGGGGTTGGGGACAGTAAGGGACAATTGGGGACAGTGGGGGGAATGGGGGTGTTGGGGACGTTGG